>NW_022990882.1:0-113903 GCF_902827175.1 Gymnodraco acuticeps | reverse complement strand
AGAGATAATGGTGACTACAGAGAGATAATGGTGACTACAGAGAGATAATGGTGACTATAGAGAGATAATGGTGACTACAGAGAGATAATGGTGACTACAGAGAGATAATGGTGACTACAGAGAGATAATGGTGACTACATAGAGATAATGGTGACTACAGAGAGATAATGGTGACTACAGAGAGATAATGGTGACTACAGAGAGATAATGGTGACTACATAGAGATAATGGTGACTACAGAGATAATGGTGACTATAGAGAGATAATGGTGACTACAGAGAGATAATGGTGACTATAGAGAGATAATGGTGACTACAGAGAGATAATGGTGACTACAGAGAGATAATGGTGACTACAGAGAGATAATGGTGACTACAGAGATAATGGTGACTACAGAGAGATAATTGTGACTACTGAGAGATAATGGTGACTACATAGAGAGATAATGGTGACTTACATAGGAGATAATGGTGACTACAGAGAGATAATGGTGACTATCAGAGAGATAATGGTGACTACAGAGAGATAATGGTGACTACAGAGAGATAATGGTGACTACAGAGAGATAATGGTGACTACAGAGAGATAATGGTGACTACAAGAAGATAATGGTGACTATAGAGAGATAATGGTGACTACAGAGAGATAATGGTGACTACAGAGAGATAATGGTGACTACATAGAGATAATGGTGACTACAGAGAGATAATGGTGACTACAGAGAGATAATGGTGACTACAGAGAGATAATGGTGACTACAGAGAGATAATGGTGACTACAGAGAGATAATGGTGACTACAGAGAGAGAATGGTGACTACAGAGAGATAATGGTGACTACATAGAGATAATGGTGACTTCAGAGAGATAATGGTGACTACATAGAGATAATGGTGACTAGGAGAGATAATGGTGACTACAGAGAGATAATGGGTGACTACAGAGAGATAATGGTGACTACAGAGAGATAATGGTGACTACAGAGAGATAATGGTGACTACAGAGAGATATGGTGGACTACTAGAGAGATAATGGTGACTACAGAGAGATAATGGTGACTACAGAGAGATAATGGTGACTACAGAGAGATAATGGTGACTATAGAGAGATAATGGTGACTACAGAGAGATAATGGTGACTACAGAGAGATAATGGGTGACTACAGAGAGATAATGGTGACTACTGAGAGATAATGGTGACTACAGAGAGATAATGGTGACTACAGAGAGATAATGGTGACTACAGAGAGATAATGGTGACTTCAGAGAGATAATGGTGACTTCAGAGAGATAATGGTGACTACAGAGAGATAATGGTGACTACAGAGAGATAATGGTGACTACAGAGAGATAATGGTGGTGACTACATAGAGATAATGGTGACTACAGAGAGATAATGGTGACTACAGAGAGATAATGGTGACTACAGAGAGATAATGGTGACTACAGAGAGATAATGGTGACTAAGAGAGATAATGGTGACTACAGAGAGATAATGGTGACTACAGAGAGATAATGGTGACTACAGAGAGATAATGGTGACTACAGAGAGATAATGGTGACTACAGAGAGATAATGGTGACTACAGAGAGATAATGGTGACTACAGAGAGATAATGGTGACTACAGAGAGATAATGGTGACTACAGAGAGATAATGGTGACTACAGAGAGATAATGGTGACTACATAGAGATAATGGTGACTACAGAGAGATAATGGTGACTACAGAGAGATAATGGTGACTACAGAGAGATAATGGTGACTACAGAGAGATAATGGTGACTACAGAGAGATAATGGTGACTACATAGAGATAATGGTGACTACAGAGAGATAATGGTGACTACAGAGAGATAATGGTGACTACAGAGAGATAATGGTGACTACAGAGAGATAATGGTGACTACAGAGAGATAATGGTGACTAAGAGAGATAATGGTGACTACAGAGAGATAATGGTGACTACAGAGAGATAATGGTGACTACAGAGAGATAATGGTGACTACATAGAGATAATGGTGACTACAGAGAGATAATGGTGACTACATAGATAATGGTGACTACAGAGAGATAATGGTGACTACATAGAGATAATGGTGACTACATAGAGATAATGGTGACTACAGAGAGATAATGGTGACTACAGAGAGATAATGGTGACTACAGAGAGATAATGGTGACTACAGAGAGATAATGGTGACTACAGAGAGATAATGGTGACTACAGAGAGATAATGGTGACTATAGAGAGAATGGTGACTACAGAGAGATAATGGTGACTACAGAGAGATAATGGTGACTACAGAGAGATAATGGTGACTACAGAGAGATAATGGTGACTACAGAGAGATAATGGTGACTACAGAGAGATAATGGTGACTACATAGAGATAATGGTGACTATAGAGAGATAATGGTGACTACAGAGAGATAATGGTGACTACTGAGAGATAATGGTGACTATAGAGAGATAATGGTGACTACAGAGAGATAATGGTGACTACAGAGAGATAATGGTGACTACAGAGAGATAATGGTGACTACAGAGAGATAATGGTGACTACAGAGAGATAATGGTGACTACTGAGAGATAATGGTGACTACAGAGATAATGGTGACTACATAGAGATAATGGTGACTACAGAGAGATAATGGTGGTGACTTCAGAGAGATAATGGTGGTGACTACAGAGACCCCTGAAGAGATAATGGTGATTACAGAGACCCCTGAAGAGATAATGGTGACTACAGAGACCCCTGAAGAGATAATGGTGATTACAGAGACCCCTGAAGAGATAATGGTGATTACAGAGACCCCTGAAGAGATAATGGTGATTACAGAGACCCCTGAAGAGATAATGGTGACTACAGAGACCCCTGAAGAGATAATGGTGATTACAGAGACCCCTGAAGAGATAATGGTGACTACAGAGACCCCTGAATGGGGTGTTGAGAGTTCTGGAGGGTTTACACACCTGTAGCTTACGGGCCATGGCCACCACCTCGTGGTCCGGAGGGTTGTACTTGTAACAGTTGGAGAACATTAACCTGACGTCCGTTGCAAAACTTTGAGGATCACTGTACTCTCCTTTATCCATCTTTTTCTGTTGGGGAGACAAAATGCAGAGATGAAGAAGCTGTATGAACTCTGAGTTCCCCATGCTAGAACAATATGCAGACACAAAACACAAAGATGGTGCAACTGTGGACTGCTCAAGGTTCAAGGCTTTTATTGGTCATACGGCTGATCCTTAAACATGGAGTTCACCACCATCTTTAACCTGGACACTCATAACCCATGGCTGTGTGTCGCAGTGACTAATGGGAATGTAGGTGTGGTATTGAATGAGAGGAATTAGTCCTAAACCCTGGCATGTTTCTGCAATAATCAAAAAGTGTGCTTGGTGTGGTATTGAATGAGAGCTACAATAGAGTGGTGCAGGAATTAGTCCTAAACCCTGACATTATTATTATATACTTAAAAGTAATATTATATTTCATTTTATTAATTGCACTATTATCTGTTTTATTGTGTTGCACTGTTGGAGGAGCCTGTGACCTCAGAATGTCCTTGTCATAACTACACTGTAGCTATGTACACGTGACAATAAAAGCCTTGAATCCTTGAAAAAAAGTGTGTGTTTACCCGCGCGCTGCTGAGGTCCATGGGGTGTTTGATGATGTCGTGGTAGTCGTGCAGCTCCAGCGCCTCTGCGTCCACCGGCTTGTAGAAGGGCCAGGCGTAGGCGGCGTGTTTCTTGGAGAGCATTTCCTTCAGGATGGCGTCGCAGTGTTTCATTTGCTCGCCCAGCTTCCCGCCCTTACTCCTGGCGGCCACCCCCCCTCCGGCGGCCCCCACCTCGCCCACCGCCACCTCCTCCACCGTCTCACGCCGGGTCTTAGCGGGCCGGGCGGCCGCTTCACGCCTCGACAGGGCCAGTTTGGGAGGCTTAGTGTCCTGAGCGGACGGAGAGTCGGCTCGTCCTGCAGAGATGGCTGACGTGGTCGGGGTGGTGGTGTCGGCTTTCCTCTTCACACCTTTCTTCTGTTGAAGACACAGACAGATGTGAGAGACAGATGGGGAGAGAGAGACAGACAGGTGTGAGAGACAGACGGGGAGGGAGAGACAGGTGTGAGAGACAGACAGGTGTGAGAGACGGACGGGGAGGGAGAGACAGACAGATGTGAGAGACAGACAGATGTGAGAGACTGACAGGTGTGAGAGAGAGACGGGGAGGGAGAGACAGACAGGTGTGAGAGAGAGACGGGGAGGGAGAGACAGGTGTGAGAGACAGACAGGTGTGAGAGACTGACAGGTGTGAGAGAGAGACGGGGAGGGAGAGACAGACAGGTGTGAGAGAGAGACGGGGAGGGAGAGACAGGTGTGAGAGACAGACAGGTGTGAGAGACGGACGGGGAGGGAGAGACAGACAGATGTGAGAGACTGACAGGTGTGAGAGAGAGACGGGGAGGGAGAGACAGGTGTGAGAGACGGACGGGGAGGGACAGACAGACAGATGTGAGAGACAGACAGGTGTGAGAGACAGACGGGGAAGGAGAGACAGCCAGATGTGAGAGACAGACAGGTGTGAGAGACAGACGGGGAGACACAGGTGTGAGAGACAGACGGAGAGGGAGAGACAGACAGATATGAGGGAGGGAGAGACAGACAGGTGTGAGAGACAGACGGGGAGACACAGGTGTGAGAGACAGACGGGGAGAGACAGGTGTGAGAGACAGACGGGGAAGGAGAGACAGACAGATATGAGGGAGGGAGAGACAGACAGATATGAGAGACAGACAGGTGTGAGAGACAGACGGGGAGACACAGGTGTGAGAGACAGACGGGGAGAGACAGGTGTGAGAGACAGACGGAGAGGGAGAGACAGACAGATATGAGGGAGGGAGAGACAGACAGATATGAGAGACAGACAGGTGTGAGAGACAGACGGGGAGACACAGGTGTGAGAGACAGACGGGGAGAGACAGGTGTGAGAGACAGACGGAGAGGGAGAGACAGACAGATATGAGGGAGGGAGAGACAGACAGATATGAGAGACAGACAGGTGTGAGAGACAGACGGGGAGACACAGGTGTGAGAGACAGACGGGGAGAGACAGGTGTGAGAGACAGACGGGGAAGGAGAGACAGCCAGATGTGAGAGACAGACAGGTGTGAGAGACAGACGGGGAGACACAGGTGTGAGAGACAGACGGGGAGAGACAGGTGTGAGAGACAGACGGGGAAGGAGAGACAGCCAGATGTGAGAGACAGACAGGTGTGAGAGACAGACGGGGAGACACAGGTGTGAGAGACAGACGGGGAGAGACAGGTGTGAGAGACAGACGGGGAAGGAGAGACAGCCAGATGTGAGAGACAGACAGGTGTGAGAGACAGACGGGGAGACACATGTGTGAGAGACAGACGGAGAGGGAGAGACAGACAGATATGAGGGAGGGAGAGACAGACAGATATGAGAGACAGACGGGGAAGGAGAGACAGACAGGTGTGAGAGACAGACGGGGAGGGAGAGACAGATGTGAGAGACGGACAGGTGTGAGAGACAGATGTGAGAGACAGACAGGTGTGAGAGACAGACAGGTGTGAGAGACGGACGGGGAGGGAGAGACAGACAGATGTGAGAGACAGACAGATGTGAGAGACTGACAGGTGTGAGAGAGAGACGGGGAGGGAGAGACAGGTGTGAGAGACGGACGGGGAGGGACAGACAGACAGATGTGAGAGACAGACAGGTGTGAGACAGGTGTGAGAGACAGACGGGGAAGGTGTGAGAGACAGACGGAGAGGGAGAGACAGACAGATATGAGGGAGGGAGAGACAGACAGATATGAGAGACAGACGGGGAAGGAGAGACAGACAGGTGTGAGAGACAGACGGGGAGGGAGAGACAGATGTGAGAGACGGACAGGTGTGAGAGACAGATGTGAGAGACAGACAGGTGTGAGAGAGATAGACAGGTGTAGAACCATTTCAATATATAAAGATTGAGACGGACAGGTAGCAAGACTGCCATCGAAACAGGTAGAGAGAGACGGGTATACAGGTAGAGAGAGACGGGTATACAGGTAGAGAGAGACGGGTATACAGTTAGAGAGAGACGGGTATACAGGTAGAGAGAGACGGGTATACAGGTAGAGAGAGACGGGTATACAGGTAGAGAGAGACGGGTATACAGGTAGAGAGAGACGGGTATACAGGTAGAGAGAGACGGGTATACAGGTGACGGGTATACAGGTAGAGAGAGACGGGTATACAGGTAGAGAGAGACGGGTATACAGGTAGAGAGAGACGGGTATACAGGTAGAGAGAGACGGGTATACAGGTAGAGAGAGACGGGTATACAGGTGACGGGTATACAGGTAGAGAGAGACGGGTATACAGGTAGAGAGAGACGGGTATACAGGTAGAGAGACACAGGTATACAGGTAGAGAGATACAGGTAGAGAGAGACGGGTATACAGGTAGAGAGAGACGACAGGTATACAGGTATAGAGAGACAGGTAGAGAGAGACGACAGGTATACAGGTATAGAGAGACAGGTAGAGAGAGACGACAGGTATACAGGTATAGAGAGACAGGTAGAGCGAGACGACAGGTATACAGGTAGAGAGAGACGACAGGTATACAGGTAGAGAGAGACAGGTAGAGAGACGACAGGTATACAGGTAGAGAGACAGGTAGAGAGAGACGACAGGTATACAGGTATAGAGAGACAGGTAGAGAGAGACGACAGGTATACAGGTATAGAGAGACAGGTAGAGAGAGACGACAGGTATACAGGTATAGAGAGACAGGTAGAGCGAGACGACAGGTATACAGGTAGAGAGAGACGACAGGTATACAGGTAGAGAGAGACAGGTAGAGAGACGACAGGTATACAGGTAGAGAGACAGGTAGAGAGAGACGACAGGTATACAGGTATAGAGAGACAGGTAGAGAGAGACGACAGGTATACAGGTATAGAGAGACAGGTAGAGAGAGACGACAGGTATACAGGTATAGAGAGACAGGTAGAGCGAGACGACAGGTATACAGGTAGAGAGAGACGACAGGTATACAGGTAGAGAGAGACGACAGGTATACAGGTATAGAGAGACAGGTAGAGAGAGACGACAGGTATACAGGTAGAGAGAGACGACAGGTATACAGGTAGAGAGAGACAGGTAGAGAGACGACAGGTATACAGGTAGAGCGAGACGACAGGTATACAGGTAGAGAGAGACGACAGGTATACAGGTAGAGAGAGACAGGTAGAGAGACGACAGGTATACAGGTAGAGAGAGACGACAGGTATACAGGTAGAAAGAGACAGGTAGAGAGACGACAGGTATACAGGTAGAGAGAGACATGTAGAGAGAGACGACAGGTATACAGGTAGAAAGAGACAGGTAGAGAGAGACGACAGGTATACAGGTATAGAGAGACAGGTAGAGAGAGACGACAGGTATAGAGAGACAGCTAGAGAGAGACGGGTAGAGAGAGACAGGTAGAGAGAGACGACAGGTATACAGGTAGAGAGAGACGACAGGTATGCAGGTAGAGAGACAGGGAGAGAGAGACGACAGGTATGCAGGTAGAGAGAGACGACAGGTATACAGGTAGAAAGAAACAGGTAGAGATAGACGACAGGTATGCAGGTAGAGAGAGACGACAGGTATACAGGTAGAGAGAGACAGGTAGAGAGAGACGACAGGTATACAGGTCGAGAGAGACGACAGGTATACAGGTAGAAAGAAACAGGTAGAGATAGACGACAGGTATGCAGGTAGAGAGACAGGGAGAGAGAGACGACAGGTATACAGGTAGAGAGACAGGTAGAGAGAGATACAGGTAGAGAGAGACGACAGGTATGCAGGTAGAGAGACAGGGAGAGAGAGACGACAGGTATACAGGTAGAGAGAGATACAGGTAGAGAGAGACGACAGGTATACAGGTATAGAGAGATACAGGTAGAGAGAGACGACAGGTATACAGGTATAGAGAGATACAGGTAGAGAGAGACGACAGGTATACAGGTATAGAGAGATACAGGTAGAGAGAGACGACAGGTATACAGGTATAGAGAGATAGAGGTAGAGAGAGACGACAGGTATACAGGTATAGAGAGATACAGGTAGAGAGAGACGACAGGTATACAGGTATAGAGAGATAGAGGTAGAGAGAGACGACAGGTATACAGGTAGAGAGAGACAGGTAGAGAGAGACGACAGGTATACAGGTATAGAGAGATACAGGTAGAGAGAGACGACAGGTATACAGGTATAGAGAGATACAGGTAGAGAGAGACGACAGGTATACAGGTATAGAGAGATAGAGGTAGAGAGAGACGACAGGTATACAGGTAGAGAGAGACAGGTAGAGAGAGACGACAGGTATACAGGTATAGAGAGACAGGTAGAGAGACACGACAGGTATACAGGTATAGAGAGATACAGGTAGAGAGAGACGGACAGGTATACAGGTATATAGAGACAGGTAGAGAGAGACGACAGGTATACAGGTAGAAAGAGACAGGTAGAGCGAGACGACAGGTATACAGGTAGAGAGAGACGACAGGTATACAGGTAGAGAGAGACAGGTAGAGAGACGACAGGTATACAGGTAGAGAGAGACGACAGGTATACAGGTAGAGAGAGACAGGTAGAGAGACGACAGGTATACAGGTAGAGAGAGACATGTAGAGAGAGACGACAGGTATACAGGTAGAAAGAGACAGGTAGAGAGAGACGACAGGTATACAGGTATAGAGAGACAGGTAGAGAGAGACGACAGGTATAGAGAGACAGCTAGAGAGAGACGGGTAGAGAGAGACAGGTAGAGAGAGACGACAGGTATACAGGTAGAGAGAGACGACAGGTATACAGGTAGAAAGAAACAGGTAGAGATAGACGACAGGTATGCAGGTAGAGAGAGACGACAGGTATACAGGTAGAGAGAGACAGGTAGAGAGAGACGACAGGTATACAGGTAGAGAGAGACGACAGGTATACAGGTAGAGAGAGACAGGTAGAGAGAGACGACAGGTATACAGGTCGAGAGAGACGACAGGTATACAGGTAGAAAGAAACAGGTAGAGATAGACGACAGGTATGCAGGTAGAGAGACAGGGAGAGAGAGACGACAGGTATACAGGTAGAGAGACAGGTAGAGAGAGATACAGGTAGAGAGAGACGACAGGTATACAGGTATAGAGAGATACAGGTAGAGAGAGACGACAGGTATACAGGTATAGAGAGATACAGGTAGAGAGAGACGACAGGTATACAGGTATAGAGAGATACAGGTAGAGAGAGACGACAGGTATACAGGTATAGAGAGATACAGGTAGAGAGAGACGACAGGTATACAGGTATAGAGAGACAGGTAGAGAGAGACGGGTATATCTGGGGTCATGTGATGCTGTTACCTTGACGACCGGCTGTGCAGACGGCATCATGGTTGCCGGGAGCTGCGGGGCGGAGACAGGGGCGTGGTCTGAACAGGTGTGGGCGTGGCTGAGATGACAGGTGTCAGAGAGGGGGAGGGAGACGGGTATGAGGGGGGAGGGGAGGCCGAGGACTCCGCCTGCTGACTCACTGAGAGAGAGAGACAGGAAGTACTGTTAGTAATCCTCTTCAACATTTAAATACAACATTTATGCAGTGCATTGTGTTTCATTAACATTCTGTACTGCACTGTGTTTATGTACTGCGTTCCATTAACACTGCACCGCGTTCCCTTAACACTGCACCGCGTTCCAATAACACTGCACCGTGTTCCATTAACACTGCAACGCGTTCCCTTAACACTGCAACGCGTTCCATTAACACTGCACCGCGTTCCCTTAACACTGCAAGGCGTTCCATTAACACTGCACCGCGTTCCCTTAACATTGCAACGCGTTCCATTAACACTGCACCGCGTTCCCTTAACACTGCAAGGCGTTCCATTAACACTGCAAGGCGTTCCATTAACACTGCACCGCGTTCCCTTAACATTGCAACGCGTTCCATTAACACTGCACCGCGTTCCCTTAACACTGCAACGCGTTCCATTAACACTGCAACGCGTTCCCTTAACACTGCAACGCGTTCCCTTAACACTGCAACGCGTTCCATTAACACTGCAACGCGTTCCCTTAACACTGCAACGCGTTCCCTTAACACTGCAACGCGTTCCATTAACACTGCAACGCGTTCCCTTAACACTGCAACGCGTTCCATTAACACTGCAACGCGTTCCATTAACACTGCACCGCGTTCCATTAACACTGCAACGTAGGGCTGTGCGATTATGGCAAAAATCATAATCACGATTATTTGGGTCAATAATTGATATCACGATTATTTTGACGATTATTCATTGACCATTTATTGAACTTTAAAACAAATAATATTTTACCAATAAACAAGATCAACAAATATGTTGGAGCACACTTCCAAAACCATACTAAACATATATTATTAATATGATAAATACAAATAAATTAGACCAAAATAAATTAAATCAAACATGTTGCAGTGCAATGTCACAACCTACTGAAAACTCCTTAACATATAGCCAACATTTTGGTAAAACATATTCATTATTCCACTCAGTTAAACGTTGAAGACTGGCCAACCGTCATGGTCCAGAAGTAACAGGAAATAAATGTTGAACTACAATTTAAGACCAAATAAAAATGTTTAGGCCACCATGGCAAATGCTGGTAGGGCTGCTCGTGTCATCTCTTAAAGATGTTTTGCAAGAAACAACAGCCTGTTTACATGGTCTGGTTTCAGAGATGAGCGCAGGCAGGTGACGATATTGCCACCTGTACTGAAGACCCTCAGCCACGCCCTGACACATGGGGTGACGCCGGCCAATCACAAAGCTTTGATGCGTTCATGTGCATTATTCTGGCACAGGAAGATTATGTTACAGGACATTAACGATAAAACAGAATATTGTTGTTCTATTTTTAGACACATCTTGCGATCGACTGGTTGGGCACCCCTGGGCTAGACCATAGGTCCGTTGTGGTCGCAAAGTAGTCAGCTGAAGCCACATCTCTCTCAACTTCCCCACGGCATTTGTCACATAGCGCAGGCAGCGCAGACCTGCTGAAATAATACCGAGACGGCATCGCGTAACGCTTGTCCAACGTGTTGACAAGTTGCTTAAAGCCCTGGTTGCTAACAGTGCTAACTGGGCACATATCTTTAGCGATGTGGAATGTAATGGCAAAGTACTTGCAAATAGTGGAAATAGTTTTACCCTTCTTTTTAACGAGTTGCTGCTCTTGTTCTGACATCTTCGCTCGCGCTGAACACTCACAACACATGTCAGTCCCACGTGGCCGAGTGGGCTTTTAGGGAGGGGCGAAAGCGCACCCAGCAAAATAATCGTATTTTGTCAATTATGCTGTTTTCATAATCGTCGCAAGCCATAATCGTAATCGCGATTAAAATACGATTAAAATACGATTAATTGCACAGCCCTACTGCAACGCGTTCCATTAGCACTGCACCGCGTTCCATTAGCACTGCACCGCGTTCCCTTAACACTGCAACGCATTCCCTTAACACTGCAACGCGTTCCCTTAACACTGCAACGCGTTCCATTAACACTGCGCCGCGTTCCATTAACACTGCAACGCGTTCCATTAACACTGCGCCGCGTTCCATTAACACTGCAACGCGTTCCATTAGCACTGCACCGCGTTCCATTAGCACTGCACCGCGTTCCCTTAACACTGCACCGCGTTCCCTTAACACTGCACCGCGTTCCATTAACACTGCACCGCGTTCCCTTAACACTGCACCGCGTTCCCTTAACACAGCACCGCGTTCCCTTAACACTGCAACGCGTTCCCTTAACACTGCAACGCGTTCCCTTAACACTGCAACGCGTTCCCTTAACACTGCAACGCGTTCCATTAACACTGCACCGCGTTCCATTAACACTGCACCGCGTTCCCTTAACACTGCACCGCGTTCCCTTAACACTGCACCGCGTTCCATTAACACTGCACCGCGTTCCCCACAGCACCGAGTTCCATTAACACTGCACAGCGTTCCCTTAACACTGCACAGCGTTCCCTTAACACTGCACCGCGTTCCCTTAACACTGCACCGCGTTCCCCTAACACTGCACCGCGTTCCCTTAACACTGCACCACGTTCCCTTAACACTGCACCGCGTTCCATTAACACTGCGTTCCCTTAACACTGCACCGCGTTCGAAAATGACATTCCCAGAACAAATGACAAATAACTTCCCTTCTAAAAGGGGTACATTTATCATCTTTTTTCTCAAAGTAATGATAAACCTGTGAGTTGGATGTAGAAAAGTCAGAATCAATATAGATTTTTTTTATCTTAAAGTAAATTCAGATTGAACTTGGTAAAATAATGTAAATATAGTGTCCGTCCAAAAACAACCCATTACTTATAGTGAAAACTAACCTTGGATGATGGTAAGGTAGACTAAAAGCTTTAGGAATCCAAAGTAAAACATATAATAAGTACCCTGTATCAAGATTGATGCAAAACAAGTGACCTTTGACCTTTTTAGACAGATTTAGAAGAAAAAACTCCACCTCTGAGGTGATTTGGGTGGAAATGGGTGTATTTGCCGTTTCTCTAGAACCCATTGGTCGATTTTGGTGATTGACATCTCTTTTTAACCGTTAGAGCCAATAGAATATAAGGGGAATTTCCACACACACGTTACCATTGAGAAATGAGAGCTATGCGCACGCAGTTTGCCCAAAGCGAAACCTATCTTCTGCTCTGAAATCTGAAAACTAGTTTTATTGCTCATGGATGATCAGAAATCATTCAAAGGGACGCAGACACATTGGATTAACCTATGGATTAACCTTCAGCAGCGTTTTTATCGTTTTAATGCCATTGAAGACCACTTTAGATCAGAAAACAACAAAGGTAAGACAATGTCCCGTGTTGGCTACCTAATGCTACGTGGTGTGATGTCTTTGTTAGCTTCTCATGTCGCGAGTTCGGATCGTAATCAGTAATGATACCAATACCTGTCGAATCTGTGCAATCGATATCTTGTTTGTGCAGATACCATAAGTAATAAGGGTATTTTAACGTGAGTTCTGTGCTAAGGTTGTTAGCATTTTTTCACTCAGGGCTAATTCAGAGCCTTTGTTATTACCCTTAAGTTTCGTTTTGCTAAAACTGGTTAATATTGTCTGATAGCTGAGTTTCTTCCCGTTAAGTGAGTATGACACATTAATAGGTTTTTAAATGTTAAGAAGCCCTCAGACTAGGGGTGTAACGGTATCCGTCCCGTACCGTCACGGTTCGGATGTCAGGATTCGGCACATGCAGTCACACGACGAATGCGCCTTTTTTTTTACGAGTGGGAAAAAAGTCTGTCATTCAGGGCAGTATCCACTACACTATATATAATCCAGGGGGCGGTATTGCGCCTAAAAGCTGTTTGCCAGCCGCCCTTAAACAACAAATGAAGAACAAGAAGAAACACAACAACAAAACGAACAAAATACAAGAAGAAGAAAAGTTAGTCTGGCGATTTCAGATAACACACAGGAGCTAGAACCCACCTGCTTCTTTTAAATCAGCTGTGTGGGAACATTTCGGGTTTCCTGTGGACTACAATAACGATGGAGTGCGAATGGTGGAACGGACGAGGACGGTGTGTCGGCGTTGTTCGATAGCGGTGCGGTATGCTAATGGGAACACACGCCAAACATGCTACATCATATCAGAAGGCATCAGCCAGATTTGCCAATCACCGGAGCCCGGCAAAAGACAGTAGCAGTTCAGCAGCTGATCCCCGCTGTTTTTAAGAAGCCAAGAGACATGAGCCGAGAGACCAAAATAAATTAAAACTGCGGTCGCACTTGTGCGCGCAGTGATGAGCGGGCCCTCGCGTCCGTGCGCCTGTCGGGGAGGGCGGCAGGTCGTCCCGGCGTCAAGCAGACGTGCGCGAGTCCTGGGAAATGAGCCGTTTGTCATTTCTCTAATTTTCGCGTCCCAGACTCCCAGGTGCTCCGGCAGCGACCCGGAAACGGATGTGGAAGGAAAACAAATTTCTCTAAAGGCTCGTCGAGGATCGATTATCGAGGAGGCTGTCTGGAGGAGCCGTAACCGAGGATACACTGATTTAGAGGAGAAAGGAGTGTCTCTGGAGGAGCTATAACCGAGGGTACACTGAAGTATTCTCCTGAGACGATTTCAGCCAACAGTGATGTTTAAAAGAGACGTGACGCATGGCTGGACTTCTGTCAAATGAAGCACAGCTCTGCAAACTGTTCCCGTTGTGATTATAAGTTATTTGAGATGATCAAATGTGCATCAGACTTTCTGCCCTTTACAGTTTGTTTACTCACTAATCACATGTCCCCTGGATGTTAGGTGATGTTACAGTGAGAACAGCTGCTGAGGGCAGTGCAGAAAGCAGAACAGTGTGTATAATATATATCGCTCAATAACAAATGTAACAGGCCTACATGTCACACTTTATCTGTAGGCTTTAGGAGATATCTACAAATAAACATTAGGGTTAGGGTTAGGGTTAGTGAGGGGGTGTGTGTGTGTGTGTGTGTGTGTGTGTGTGTGTGTGTGTGTGTGTGTGTGTGTGTGTGTGTGTGTGTGTGTGTGTGTGTGTGTGTGTGTGTGTGTGTGTGTGAGAGTTGATGTGCCAGGCAGACAGGCAGGGCTCAGTAGCTTATCTGACATATAATGGGTCAAAAATGGTACATTCTCCGTTAGCCTACGAGCTCCCCGTTTGAGCGAAAGACTATTCCTTCTCAATGTAGCATGACATTGGATATGCGCTGAAGTTGTCCTGGATTGGAATTTTTCCGATCATTCCCCTAGGAGGAGTTGGCAAGAACGTGCGTAAAATGGCTGAAAACCGCACATTTTTCAAAATGGCCGACTTTCTGGGGGGCGGGGCTAATGGAAGGCAATTTGAAATATGTGTGCAATCATAATAGCAATATGTATACAGCGTTTCGTGAATATTGGAAAAAGTATACGCGAGTAGTTTGGAGTAATTTGGAGTAATTTGTGACATGTGAATCGTCAAAAATGGTGTATTCGCTGTTAGCCTACGACCTCCACGAGTAATTTTTCAAAAATGTGCTCCTGAATTAAGTATCCTATTGGATAGGGGCTAAACCTGTCCTGCATTGGAATTGTTCTGATCATTCCCCTAGGAGAAGTTTGCAAGAACGTGCGTAAAATGGCTGAAAAACGCACATTTTCAAAATGGCCGACTTTATGGGGGGCGGGGCTAATGGAAGGCAATTTGAAATATATGTGCAATCATAATAGCAATATGTATACAGCGTTTCGTGAATATCGGAACAACTGTATCCGAGTAGTTTGGAGTAATTTGCAACATGTAAATCGTCAAAAATGGTATATTCGCTATTAGCCTACGACCTCCACGAGTAATTTTTCAAAAATGTGCTCCTGAATTAAGTATCCTATTGGATAGGGGCTAAACCTGTCCTGCATTGGAATTTTTCTGATCATTCCCCTAGGAGGAGTTTGCAAGAACGTGCGTAAAAATGGCTGAAAAAACGCACATTTTTCAAAATGGCCGACTTTATGGGGGGCGGGGCTAATGGAAGGCAATTTGAAATATGTGTGCAATCATAATAGCAATATGTATACAGCGTTTCGTGAATATCGGAAAAACTATATGCGACCAGTTTGGAGCAATTTGCGCCATGTGAATAGTCAAAAATGGTGTATTCGCTGTTAGCCTACGACCTCCACGAGTAATTTTTCAAAAATGTGCTCCTGAATTAAGTATCCTATTGGATAGGGGCTAAACGTGTCCTGCATGGGAATTTTTCTGATCATTCCCCTAGGAGGAGTTTGCAAGAACGTGCGTAAAATGGCTGAAAAACGCACATTTTTCAAAATGGCCCACTTTCTGGGGGGCGGGGCTAATGGAAGGCAATGTGAAATATGTGTGCAATCATAATAGCAATATGTATACAGCGTTTCGTGAATATCGGAATAACTATATCCGAGAAGTTTGGAGTAATTTGCGACATGTAAATCGTCAAAAATGGTGTATTCGCTGTTAGCTTACGACCTCCACGAGTAATTTTTCAAAAATGTGCTTCTCAATTAAGTTTCATATTGGATAGGGGCTGAACGTGTCCTGGATTGGAATTTTTCCGATCATTCCCCTAGGAGAAGTGTGCAAGAATGTGCTTAAAATGGCTGAAAAACGCACATATTTCAAAATGGCCGACTTGTTGGGGGGCGGGGCTAATGGAATGTATGTACAAATATGTCTTCAATTCCATGAGGAATGTCTGTGCCAAAATTTGTGAAGTTCTGAGAAACTATGAGACTACCACACAATAGGGGGCGCTAGTGAGCAGTATTTTAGAAAAATTACGTTTTTTTTTTACATTCTTGAAAAGGTCGTGGGCTGTGACGTGTGTACCAAGTTTTGCGTACCGAAACACATTTTAGCACATCGTCATAAAAAAAAAAGTACAGGCCACGCCCACATTTGTCATTCGTTGTGACAATTTAAATATAAGTCCATACTCATCCCCAGAGTATGTCTAAAAAAATATATATATATTTCGTCCATCAGTTCATGAGTTATACATTTGTCATGTTTTTGGCGCCCCCTATAGTCCAAAATGGAAATTACTTGTGCCTATTTCCCAATACAGATTGAACATTACCACCAAAATGTGTGTTTTTTTTTTGTACATTGTTGATGAGTTATGAGCATTTCTATCTAAGCCCCGCCTTTTTGCGAACACGTTTAGAGTAATGAGGGCCACATTTATCGACTGAACATGCTCATTTCCTACGATAATGTGTCTGACCCTCCGGCGATACTGTATACTGAGTTTGGTGTTGAAAAACCAAAATTTGAAATTTAAGTGAATATTTAACTGTTTTTCAAATTATGCTAATTTAAAAAAAAATAAAGTAGGCGGAGCTTACGGGTACTTGGACCTTATATGTAGAGCAGGTCCACCCGAGTAAGTGTGAAAAATTTCAGGTCATTTGGAGTTACGGTGCGACTTTGTACATCTTTCCAAAAACGGAAATGGCCATAGGTGGCGCTAGAGAGCATGTTGGACAATTTGAACACATTGAGTCCAGAATATTGTAGTTTTCACCGATTCTGGAATCTGTGCAAAATTATACAACTTTTTCAGCGTCCTAAAGGCCTCAAAAACAGGAAACGCCAGCAGAAAAATAAGAATTAAAACTGCGGTCGCACTTGTGCGCGCAGTGATGAGCGGGCCCTCGCGTCCGTGCGCCTGTCGGGGAGGGCGGCAGGTCGTCCCGGCGTCAAGCAGACGTGCGCGAGTCCTGGGAAATGAGCCGTTTGTCATTTCTCTAATTTCCGCGTCCCAGACTCCAAGGTGCTCCGGCAGCGACCCGGAAACGGATGTCGAAGGAAAACAAATTTCTCTAAAGGGTCGTCGAGGATCGATTATCGAGGAGGCTGTCTGGAGGAGCCGTAACCGAGGATACACTGATTTAGAGGAGAGAGGAGTGTCTCTGGAGGAGCTATAACCGAGGGTACACTGAAGTATTCTCCTGAGACGATTTCAGCCAACAGTGATGTTTAAAAGAGGCGTGACGCATGGCTGGACTTCTGTCAAATGAAGCACAGCTCTGCAAACTGTTCCCGTTGTGATTATAAGTTATTTGAGATGATCAAATGTGCATCAGACTTTCTGCCCTTTACAGTTTGTTTACTCACTAATCACATGTCCCCTGGATGTTAGGTGATGTTACAGTGAGAACAGCTGCTGAGGGCAGTGCAGAAAGCAGAACAGTGTGTATAATATATATCGCTCAATAACAAATGTAACAGGCCTACATGTCACACTTTATTTGTAGACTTTAGGAGATATCTACAAATAAACATTAGGGTTAGGGTTAGGGTTAGGGTTAGCGAGTGTCTTTTGTAATGAATATGCTGCCAGCAAAGGGCGTTGTTGGACTAACAGTGTGTGTGTGTGTGTGTGTGTGTGTGTGTGTGTGTGTGTGTGTGTGTGTGTGTGTGTGGGTTAGGGTTAGCGAGTGTATAGGTGTCTGTTGTAATGAATATGCCGCCAGCAAAGGGTGTTGTTGGACAAACAGTAGGTGTGTGTGTGTGTGTGTGTGTGTGAGAGTTGATGTGCCAGGCAAACAGGCAGGCCTCAGTAGCTTATCTGACATATAATTGGTCAAAAATGGTACATTCTCCGTTAGCCTACGAGCTCCCCGTTTGAGCGAAGGACTATTCCTTCTCAATGTAACATGACATTGGATATGCGCTGAAGTTGTCCTGGATTGGAATTGTTCCGATCATTCCCCTATGAGGAGTTTGCAGAAATGTCCTTAAAATGCATGAAAAACGGCCATTTTTCAAAATGGCTGACTTTCTGGTGGGCGGGGCTAATGGAAGGCAATTTGAAATATGTGTGCAATCATAATAGCAATATGTATACAGCGTTTGGTGAATATTGGAAAAAGTATACGCGAGTAGTTTGGAGTCATTTGTGACATGTAAATCGTAATAAATGGTGTATTGGCTGTTAGCTTACGACCTCCACGATTGAGCTATAAAAAACGTTCTTCTCAATTTAGCATCATATTGGATAGGGGCTGAACTAGTGCTGGATTAGAATTTTTCCGATCATTCCCCTAGGAGCAGTTTGCAAGAATGTGCTTAAAATGCATGAAAAACGCACATTTTTCTAAATGGCCGACTTCCTGGGGGGCGGGGCTAATGGAAGGCAATTTGAAATATGTGTGCAATCATAATAGCAATATGTATACAGCGTTTCATGAATATTGGAAAAAGTATACGCGAGTAGTTTGGAGTAATTTGGGACATGTAAATCGTCAAAAATGGAAAGTTCTCCGTTAGCTTACGAAGTCGTCGTTTGAGCGATCAACTATTCCTTCGCAATTTAGCATCACATTGGAAATGGGCTGAACTTGTCCTGGATTGGATTTTTTCCGATCATTCCCCTAGGAGGAGTTCGCAAGAACGTGCGTAAAATGGCTGAAAACCGCACATTTTAAAAGATGGCCGACTTTCTGGGGGGCGGGGCTAATGGAAGGCAATTTGAAATATGTGTGCAATCTTAATAGCAATATGTATACAGCGTTTCGTGAATATCGGATTAACTATATCCGAGTAATTTGGAGTAATTAGCGACATGTAAATCGTCAACAATGGTGTATTCGCTGTTAGCTTACGACCTCCACGATTGAGCTATCAAAAATGTTCTTCTCCATTAAGTATCATATTGGATAGGGGCTGAACGTGTCCTGGATTGGAATTTTTCCGATCATTCCCCTAGGAGGAATCCGCACGAATGTGCTTAAAAAGCATAAAAAACGCACATATTTCAAAATGGCCGACTTTTTGGGGGGCGGGGCTAATGGAATGTATGTACAAATATGTCCGCAATTCCATGAGGAATATCTATGCCAACATTCGTGAAGTTTTGAGAAACTATATGCGACTACCACACAATAGGGGGCGCTAGTGAGCAGTTTTTTTGAAAATGTACGTTTTTTTTTTACATTATGGAAAAGGTCGTGGGCTGTGACTCGTGTACCAATTTTTGCGTTACGAAAACCATTTTAGCTCATCGTCATAAAAAAAAAAGTACAGGCCACGCCCACATTTGTCATTCGTTGTGACACTTTGAATATAAGTCCATACTCATCCCCAGAGTATGTCTACAAAAAAATAAAAATATTTCGTCCATCAGTTCATGAGTTAGACATTTGTCATGTTTTTGGCGCCCCCTATAGTCCAAAATGGAAATTAATTTTTGTGCTTCTTCCCCAATACAGACTGAACCTTAACACCAAAATGTGTGTTTTTTTGGTACATTGTTGATGAGTTATGAGCATTTGTATCTAAGCCCCGCCTTTTTTGCGAAGACATTTAGAGTAATGACGACCACATTTATCAACTGAACATGCTCATTTCCTACGATAATGTGTCTGACCCTCCGGCGATACTGTATACTGAGTTTGGTGTTGAAAAACCAAAATTTGAAATTTAAGTGAATATTGAACTGTTTTTCAAATTATGCTAATTTAAAAAAAAATAAAGTAGGCGGAGCTTACGGGTACTTGGACCTTATATGTAGAGCAGGTCCACCCGAGTAAGTGTGAAAAATTTCAGGTCATTTGGAGTTACGGTGCAACTTTGTACATCTTTCCAAAAACGGAAATGGCCATAGGTGGCGCTAGAGAGCATGTTGAACAATGTGAAAAAATTGAGTCCAGAATATTGTATTTTTCACCGATTCTGGAATCTGTGCAAAATTATACAACTTTTTCAGCGTCTTAAAGGCCTCAAAAACAGGAAACGCTGGCAGAAAAATAATAATAATACCACGAATAACAATAGGTATCCTTGCACTTCGTGCTAGGACGCCGTTGGGTCCTAGCACTCTCGTGCTCGGGCCCTAATAATTCCACGAATAACAATAGGTATCCTTGCACTTCGTGCTAGGACGCCGTTGGGTCCTAGCACTCTCGTGCTCGGGCCCTAATAACGGAAGCTTTTGGTATATGTTTTTCAACGGCTATGCGCTCTTGAAACAATTTCTTATTATTTATGATGTTATATTTTCAAGACATTCTTTTTAGTTTTACAGCTTAATGAAACCTTTTTGTTTGACATCAGCCATTATAGATAATATGGCCATCTGAGTGTGTGTGGTGCTGTTTGTGGTTTGTTTTTAACTGTGTAATACAGTTAATTATTCAAAATGTTAGAGTTTCTTATTTTTAAACTCAAACTTGCTACTGTTCAAAAGTAAATAACAACAAACCTGGAATTATGCATTTGGGACTTTTTTTTTGCTTTGTCTTGTTGTACCGAACCCGTACCGAACCGTGACCCCCAAACCGAGGTACGTACCGAACCGTGAATTCTGTGAACCGTTACACCCCTACCTCAGAAGCTTTTTCTTGCAGATGTTGCCATTTTTGGGGCTCAACAGGTTAACACTGCGTTCCATTATGACTGCACCGCGTTCCTTTAACCTGTCAAACCCCATCCCTGTTTTTCAGGTCTCAGGCTCGAAAATGACATTCCCAGAACAAATGACCATATCTTCCCTTCTAAAAATGGGAAAATGAATAATCTTTATTCTCAAAGTAAGGATAAACCTGTGAGTTGGATGTAGAAAAGTCAGAATCAATAAAGATGTTTTTTATTTGAAAGAAAATTCAGATTGAACATGGTAAAAAACATCCAAAAATTATTTTGTACTTATAGTGAAAACTAACCTTGGATGATGGTAAGGTAGACTAAAAGCTTTAGGAATCCAAAGTACAACATATAATAAGTACCCTGTATCAAGATTGATGCAAAACAAGTGATGTTTGACCTTTTTAGAGAGATTTAGCACAAAAAAAAAAACACCAAAAACACCTCTGAGGTGATTTGGGTGGAAATGGGGGTTTTACCGTTTCTCTGGAACCCATTGGTCGATTTTGGTGATTGACATCTCTTTTTGACCGTTAGAGCCAATAGAATTGAAGGGGGATTTCCACATACACACCAACGTTACCAAAAAAAAGTGGGAGCTATGCGCATGCAGTTTGCCTAAAGCGAAACCTCTCTCACGCTCTGAAATCTGAAAACGGAAAAGCAGGTTTATTGCTCATGGATTATCAGAAATCATTCAAAGGGACACAGACACATTGGATTAACCTATGGATTAACTCCAGCAGCGTTTTTATCGTTTTAATGCCATTGAAGACCACTTTTTACCAGAAAACAACAGAGGTAAGACATATTGCCGTTTTGGCTAACTAGCGCCACGTGTTGTGATGTCTGTTTTTGTTTATAAAGTCGCAAGTTCTTATCATGGAGTGATGATATATATACCTATCGATTCTGTGTTGTCACGATGCTAATCGATGGGTTGGATTTGCATTTACGATAAGTAATAAGGGTGTTATACCGTGTTTTCTGTGCTAAAGGCGTTAGCATTTTTTCGCTCAGGACTAATTCAGAGGCTCAGCGTTAGCCTTGTGTTTTTTTTGCTAAAAATGGTTCATATCATCAGTTAGCTGAGTTTCTTCCTGTTACATGGATATGAAACATTCATAGTTAATTAAATATTAAGAAGCCCTCAGACACTGTTTCCTGCAGATGATGCGTTTTTCCTTCCGGGGGCGGGGGGATGGTGCTTAACAGGTTAAAACTGCACAACGTTCCATTAACACTTCACCGCGTTCCATTAACACTGCGATGCCTTCATCGCGTTTCATTAACACTGCACCGCGTTCCATTAACACTGCACCGCGTTCCATTAACACTGCGATGCCTTCATCGCGTTCCATTAACACTGCACCGCGTTCCATTAACACTGCGATGCCTTCATCGCGTTCCATTAACACTGCACCGCGTTCCATTAACACTGCACCGCGTTCCATTAACACTGCACCGCGTTCCATTAACACTGTACCGCGTTCCATTAACACTGCACCGCGTTCCATTAACACTGCACCGCGTTCCATTAACACCGCGTTCCATTAACACTGCACCGCCTTCCATTAACACTGTACCGCGTTCCATTAACACCGCGTTCCATTAACACTGTACCGCGTTCCCTTAACACTGCACCGCGTTCCATTAACACTGTACCGCGTTCCCTTAACACTGCACCGCGTTCCATTAACACCGCGTTCCATTAACACCGCGTTCCATTAACACCGCGTTCCATTAACACTGCACCGCGTTCCATTAACACTGTACCGCGTTCCATTAACACTGCACCGCGTTCCATTAACACCGCGTTCCATTAACACTGCACCGCGTTCCATTAACACTGTACCGCGTTCCATTAACACTGTACCGCGTTCCCTTAACACTGCACCGCGTTCCATTAACACTGTACCGCGTTCCCTTAACACTGCACCGCGTTCCATTAACACCGCGTTCCATTAACACTGTACCGTGTTCCATTAACACCGCGTTCCATTAACACTGCACCGCGTTCCATTAACACCGCGTTCCATTAACACTAAACTGCGTTCCATTAACACCGCGTTCCATTAACACTGTATCGCGTTCCATTAACACCGCGTTCCATGAACACTGTACCGCGTTCCTTTAACACTGCACCGCATTCCATTAACACCGCGTTCCATTAACACTGCGTTCCATTAACACTGCACCGCGTTCCATTAACACCGCGTTCCATTAACACTGCACCGCGTTCCATTAACACTGTACCGCGTTCCATTAACACTGCACCGCGTTCCATTAACACCGCATTCCATTAACACTGCACCGCGTTCCATTAACACTGTACCGCGTTCCCTTAACACTGCACCGCGTTCCATTAACACTGTACCGCGTTCCATTAACACTGTACCGCGTTCCCTTAACACTGCACCGCGTTCCATTAACACTGTACCGCGTTCCCTTAACACTGCACCGCGTTCCATTAACACCGCGTTCCATTAACACTGTACCGCGTTCCATTAACACCGCGTTCCATTAACACTGCACCGCGTTCCATTAACACTAAACTGCGTTCCATTAACACCGCGTTCCATTAACACTGTATCGCGTTCCATTAACACCGCGTTCCATTAACACTGTACCGCGTTCCATTAACACTGCACCGCATTCCATTAACACCGCATTCCATTAACACCGCGTTCCATTAACACTGCGTTCCATTAACACTGCACCGCGTTCCATTAACACCGCGTTCCATTAACACTGCACCGCGTTCCATTAACACTGTACCGCGTTCCATTAACACTGCACCGCGTTCCATTAACACCGCGTTCCATTAACACTGCGATGCCTTCATCGCGTTCCATTAACACTGCACTGTTAGGAGAGGGCACTTAGGCCTCTCTACTTCCTTCTTTTGATTAGTTTAGTTTTTCACCCCCTTTCCCTTTAACTAATTTATACAGGAGAGTGCATTTTCGTAGTCACGTTGTGCCTCTCGGCGTATACTTTGACTTTCTGTCTCTTTGGAGAGTGCTAGTATGTTGGATACGTTGGGCTTTTTCACTGTTGTCCCTCTTCACTAGTATCCCGTGTCCCCTCTTCCTAATTTGGGTCTTCATAATTTCCACCCTATTCTAAGGGGAAGCATGATGGTGCCTTTTCTTTTCAATTTCTGGCTTTGTGTTTCTTCACCTCTAACTCGTTTAATATTTAGGAGAGTGCATTTACGTAGTCACGTTGTGCCTCTCTTCCTCTGTTTCTGGCTGCTCTTTTCATACCCTTGTTTCTCTGAGAAGAGAAGAAATTATATTCTAAAAGGAGCTGACACACGGTGTCCCTTCACTTGTACACTTGAGGGGTTAGAGTTCATTTGGTGAGGGATTCCATGAGCGGTATGCGCCGGCCTGTGCCTTTACCTTGGACTTCTAATAGAACTGCTCGGGTCTTGATAGATTGAGTGGGGAAGTTCATGAGATCTTTCTAGAGGGTTATCAAGAATAACTTTTATCCAATGACCTTTCCCCTCTCTGTCTGTGTCTGTGTATTCTCTAGTTCCGATTAACCCAGCTAAATCTTTGTTCTTGTTTTGTATCTATATCTACGTCGGGATCCGGAGTCGAGGCTGATCCTCTTGCTGTAGTCCTGTGTCCTGGATCCTCTATCCTGAGTTCTGGATTAAGTCGTGGACTTCGGGTCGTGGCTGAACCTGTCTCTGCGGTCCTGCCTTGGGTCTCGCCATGCTGCTTCCCTGATGGCTTCCACAGGATTGTAGCTGACATCCTCGTGGATTCATCCTCTTATTACAGACACATGCATTTCCTAACATTCGGTCTATATGCTGTAAAATGTATTATCTCTTCGATTTACACACGGCATCTATTGCACGTCTGTCCGTCCTGGGAGAGGGATCCCTCCTCTGTTGCTCTCCCTGAGGTTTCTCCAATTTTCCCTTAAACTGTGGGTTTTCTCTGGAAGTTTTTCCTTGTACGATGTGAGGGTCTAAGGATAGAGGGTGTCATTTTTATTTCTCATACTGATATTCTGAACAATCTGTGCTGTTGTATTTGCTGTAAAGTGTCTCCACTGTAGGCTAATTTTATTATATGTACAGCACTTTGGCTCGACCAAAAATCGTTTATAAATGTGCTATATAAATAAAACTTGATTTGATTTGACTGCACCGCGTTCCATTAACACTGCACAGCGTTCCATTAACACCACGTTCCATTAACACTGCACAGCGTTCCATTAACACCGCGTTCCATTAACACTGCGTTTCATTAACACTGCGTTTCATTAACACTGCGTTCCATTAACACTGCGTTCCATTAACACTGCGTTTCACTAACACCGCGTTCCATTAACACTGTGTTCCATTAACACCGCGTTTCACTAACACCGCGTTTCATTACCACTGCGTTTCACTAACACTGCGTTTCACTAACACCGCGTTCCACTAACACAGCGTTCCATTAACACTGCGTTCCATTAACACTGTGTTCCATTAACACTGCGTTCCATTAACACTGCGTTTCACTAACACCGCGTTCCATTAACACCGCGTTCCATTAACACTGCGTTTCACTAACACCGCGTTTCATTAACACTGCGTTCCATTACCACTGCGTTTCACTAACACCGCGTTTCACTAACACCGCGTTCCATTAACTCCGCGTTCCATTAACACCGCGTTCCATTAACTCCGCGTTCCATTAACACCGCGTTCCATTAACTCCGCGTTCCATTAACACCGCGTTCCATTAACTCCGCGTTCCATTAACTCCGCGTTCCATTAACACCGCGTTCCATCAACACTGCACAGCGTTCCATTAACACCGCGTTCCATTAACACTGCGTTTCATTAACACTGCGTTCCATTACCACTGCGTTTCACTAACACTGCGTTTCATTAACACTGCGTTCCATTAACACTGCGTTCCATTAACACTGCGTTTCACTAACACCGCGTTCCATTAACACTGTGTTCCATTAACACTGTGTTCCATTAACACTGCGTTTCACTAACACCGCGTTTCATTAACACTGCGTTTCACTAACACCGCGTTTCACTAACACCGCGTTTCACTAACACCGCGTTCCATTAACTCCGTGTTTCATTAACACCGCCACCCATTAACTCCACGTTCCATTAACACCGCGTTCCATTAACTCCGCGTTCCATTAACACCGCGTTCCATTAACTCCGCGTTCCATTAACACCGCGTTCCATTAACTCCGCGTTCCATTAACACCGCGTTCCATTAACTCCGCGTTCCATTAACACTGCGTTCCATTAACTCCGCGTTCCAATAACACCGCGTTCCATTAACTCCGCGTTCCGTTAACACCGCGTTCCATTAACACCGCGTTCCATTAACTCCGCGTTCCATTAACTCCGCGTTCCGTTAACACCGCGTTCCATTAACACCGCGTTCCATTAACTCCGCGTTCCGTTAACACCGCGTTCCGTTAACACCGCGTTCCGTTAACACCGCGTTCCATTAACACCGCGTTCCATTAACTCCGCGTTCCATTAACACCGCGTTCCATTAACACCGCGTTCCATTAACTCCGCGTTCCATTAACACTGCGTTCCATTAACACCGCGTTCCATTAACACTGCGTTCCACTGCTCTGTACTCTGGTCCGTACTGCATTTCTGCAGTGCTCTTCAGCACTGCATTGTGCAGTACTCACCTGTAGTAGCGGTGGCAGGCAGTTTGCTCTTGGTCTTGCCTTTAGGGGCTGGGGGCAGCAGAGCCACTTCTTCTTGAGGCATTTGAGCCACTTTCTGCAGGAAGATCTTCTCCAGAGCCTGAGCCATGAGGACGATGTCGTCTGTGGGCTGAAACACAAAACACACAGCCGAGGGTAAATAAAGAATAATGACAACACAGCCGTGGGGTAAAAATAAATCACCCGCTGTGTAGATGTAGCAGTAGAGTGTGTGTGTGTGTGTACCTGGTTGTAGATGTAGCAGTAGTGTGTGTACCTTGTTGTAGCAGTAGTGTGTGTACATTGTTTTGTGTGTGTGTGTGTCTTGTTGTAGCTATAACCAATTGCCCCTTGCGGGATTAATAAAGTTGTTGATTGATTGATAGCAGTAGTGTGTGTACCTTGTTGTAGCAGTAGTGTGTGTACCTTGTTGTAGCAGTAGTGTGTGTGTACCTTGCTGTAGATGTAGCAGTAGAGTGTGTGTGTGTGTGTGTGTGTGCCTTGTTGTAGATGTAGCAGTAGTGTGTGTGTGTGTGTGTGTGTGTGTGTGTGCCTTGTTGTAGATGTAGCAGTAGAGTGTGTGTGTGTGTCTTGTTGTAGATGTAGCAGTAGTGTGTGTGTGTGCGTGTGTGTGTGTGTGTGTGTGTGTGTGTGTGCCTTGTTGTAGATGTAGCAGTAGAGTGTGTGTGTGTGTGTGTGTGTACCTTGTTGTAGAATTAGCAGTAGTGTGTGTGTGTGTGTGTGTGTGTGTGCCTTGTTGTAGATGTAGCAGTAGAGTGTGTGTGTGTGTGTGTGTGTACCTTGTTGTAGAATTAGCAGTAGTGTGTGTGTGTGTGTGTGTGTGTGTGTGTGCCTTGTTGTAGATGTAGCAGTAGAGTGTGTGTGTGTACCTTGTTGTAGAATTAGCAGTAGTGTGTGTGTGCGTGTGTGTGTGTGCCTTGTTGTAGATGTAGCAGTAGAGTGTGTGTGTGTACCTTGTTGTAGAATTATCAGTAGTGTGTGTGTGTGTGTACCTTGTTGTAGAATTATCAGTAGTGTGTGTGTGTGTACCTTGTTGTAGAATTAGCAGTAGTGTGTGTGTGTGTGTGTGTGTGTGTGTGTGTACCTTGTTGTAGATGTAGCAGTAGAGTGTGTGTGTGTGTGTGTGTGTGTGTGTGTGTGTGCCTTGTTGTAGATGTAGCAGTAGAGTGTGTGTGTGTGTGTGTGTACCTTGTTGTAGAATTAGCAGTAGTGTGTGTGTGTGTGTGTGTGTGTGTGTGTGCCTTGTTGTAGATGTAGCAGTAGAGTGTGTGTGTGTACCTTGTTGTAGAATTAGCAGTAGTGTGTGTGTGCGTGTGTGTGTGTGCCTTGTTGTAGATGTAGCAGTAGAGTGTGTGTGTGTGTACCTTGTTGTAGAATTATCAGTAGTGTGTGTGTGTGTGTACCTTGTTGTAGAATTAGCAGTAGTGTGTGTGTGTGTGTACCTTGTTGTAGAATTAGCAGTAGTGTGTGTGTGTGTGTGTGTGTGTGTACCTTGTTGTAGATGTAGCAGTTGGTGAACATGGTGTTGAAGTCCTGCATGGCTTCACTGGCGCTCCAGTAGTAGTTGTTCTCCAGACGTTTCTTGATGGTTCCCATGTCCATCGGGTTCTTGATCACCTTGTGATAGTCCTGGAATATGGAGGGGTTAGCTTAGACACTGGAAACAGGAAAAGAGCTCATACAGCTTCAAAGTGTCACATCTGAATCAGGTCTGGCAATAGTAACGCTCACTCTGGAAACCTTTAAAGAATCCCCAGAGCGGAGCGTCACAGATCAACACCATGAACCTTTGATTGATTGTGAGGCACTTACAGCCAGGCAGAGTTTGATGGCATCCACCGGCAGGTAGAAGGGCCAGGCGAACTGATGCTTCCACAGCGTCTTCACCACCACATTCTGCATGTACTGCAGCTGGTTGGTCTTCCTGAGGACGAACACACACGATCAGATCACTGTTGGGAGCTGGCTTTATTACAGGGATGCAAACACACGTGAAAAAAGAGAGAACTATTTGAAGCAGAGAGAAACACCGTAATAAACCATCTGACAAAGGCCTGCGCTTTAATGCTTCAATGAACTGTATCATATACTCTGATCAATAGAGACAGAGATGTCAAGTTATAAATCAAGGGTTTTTATTATTATCTACAGCAGGGGGGGGAACATCCTCCGAGGGCCGTACAAATGATTGAACTCTGCTTAAAAAAACTCAAATCACAGCCCATTCATTTGGCCTTTCTTTCATGCTGTGCAAAGAACAAGCAACCTCTTAATTAGGGCTGGGTACCGAGCCCCGGTATCAAACGGGCCCCGGGGCTGAATTATTAAAGACAGTGGTACCGTTATGCTCCGACGTTATCGTTTTTTTATCGGTACTGGAGACATGTTAAATATAGATGTGTATTATTGCTACACAAACATTATATTGCAGTTTTAGTTTCGCCAACTCCGTTTCTAATTCGCAAAAAGACTGCAGAATGCGTCTATGATTATTTTTAGTATTTTCGATCTCTCTCCCCCGCCTGCTTGGGAGGGGGCGGGGCAGTTTACACACACGCGGCTGCTACATGCAACACACACACACGGAGGAGATGGCGCAGAGAACGCGCTCCGAGGTGGTTAAACTTTACCCGTCTCGATGCTCGTTGCCTAAAGCCCAATCAGAGTTCAGCATGTGAGGGCGGGAACACGAGCAATGTGTCTAAACATTTAGCAAAAGTGCTCCACATCCAGACGGAGGAATGCACCGGGTTCCACTGTCTTTCTAGCAGCTCTGTAGCCCCATCCACGAGTAACGTTTCCACGTCAGGTGTTATGTATGCTAGCAGCACCACACGGAGTTAACACCATGATACAAACATGGGTTAATGATTAGAGGGAACTGAGTTATTTATTTGGTTAAAGTTTCAGCTATTCTGTTCACAGTTCTGTCATCAGATTATTTAATACCATTTGTTAAAACATTGTTGTTTATTTTGATGTGAAATATTATTTATTTAATTTAAATAAAAAGCAATGTTAGTTTTGTTTACAATTTGTTTAGTTAGTTAACCTTATTTTTTTCTCCAAAAGAACCGATAAGAGTACCGTTAAAAGACCAGACCGATAAGCGGTATCGATAAAAGTAGTAGTACCGTTAAAACCATAACGATACCCATCCCTGCTCTGAATCCAGATCTCTCACCATGACTCGCGCATGCACGTGCACGGTGTGGCGTGACCACCAAAACAGAAAGATATGGACACAAGATGTGTGCCAATGGATTTAGTTTCCTATCCATGTGAACATGGTTTAATTTGGGGGGGGGAACTAACCTCCTCTAGGGGGGTCCTCATCTCCTCTAGGGGGAACTAACCTCCTCTAGGGGGGGTCCTCATCTCCTCTAGGGGGGACCTAACCTCCTCTAGGGGGACCTAACCTCCTCTAGGGAGGTCCTCATCTCCTCTAGGGGGGACCTAACCTCCTCTAGGGGGACCTAACCTCCTCTAGGGGGGTCCTCATCTCCTCTAGGGGGACCTAACCTCCTCTAGGGGGGTCCTCACCTCTTCTAGGGGGACCTAACCTCCACTAGGGGGACCTAACCTCCTCTAGGGGGGTCCTCACCTCTTCTAGGGGGACCTAACCTCCTCTAGGGGGACCTAACCTCCTCTAGGGGGGTCCTCACCTCCTCTAGGGGGGTCCTCACTTCCTCTAGGGGTGGACGTAACCCCCGGGAAGATTTTTTTTTAAATATTGAAGTTGAAAGCATCAATCTGGTGCACCTTGAGAGCAACATGAGGAGATCTATGGAGACATCTCTCAACACCAGATGAAACAGAACTGGAAACAGATTTTCTCTTTCTTTATGGATATTTTACAAATCACTCTCCTTTCAAACTGGATTCTTTTTAACAACTTTTTTGTTTCTGTCATATAGTATTTGATACCTGTTTTTCATTTAGTCTCATTAATAACTATAATGATCATATCAAGGTGTGCCTTAACCTCCTCACTGAGCTGAGGTTATGTGAGCCTCTCAGGAGAGAGCTCTCTTCCACCTGGTTGTAGAAAAGCTCTTTAAGTTCGTTAGCATAGCTAGCTAACCAGATGCTAACAACAGATCGCCACTGTGCTTACAACTAAAGACACAGCCACGCAAACATGCGTGTGTACGGCTCCTTATGGGTACTGCAATATCTGAAGTGATGGAGGCATTCCGGCAGCACTGCACCACGTGATGACACGTTACGCTCGTGTTGTGTTCAAGGAACCTGTTCTTGGCCAGGAAAAACAGGCACTCGCTTTTTTAATTATTTTGTGGTCTAGATTTCTTAAAAAAAATTTGAAGTGAGAAGTTGTCCATCAGTCCGTGAGTCGGATCCCCCCCAAAACTAAAACTCTTCGGTTCTCCACGAATTACACAAGTCACCGAAATCAGCTTTAAAAAAGCGGGAGGCGCTGAAAAGTGACTAATTTGCATGCATGCTATTAAAGTTGTTCTCATGTTAGATTAGATTTTAAACTTGGGGTTCACAATAAAAAAAGATATCCAGTGATACATCAGCCGTCTGAAAGGCTTCTGTTTGCCGTTCAACACCATTTCTTCCCTGACGACATCTACTGCTCCCATCTGATCTTAGAACAGCAACGATGTTAAGTACATTAAAGACATATCTTCTTCATTTGCCTTATCATTTGGGGCAGTTGTTATTTTTTAGTAGTATCACTGTTCATGTGTTATGGTTCAGAGATATCACTCTTTCTGTTTATACCTTGTTTTTAAGGATGTTATTCTCATTTTCTGTCATACTCTGTAAGGCTGCGTGAAAGATGCTATATAAGTCTGCAGGTGAGCGAGCTCACGCTGACATTATTATATACGTCAATCACTTCTGAGTATTGAGCAAAGGGAAATCAAAAGGTCATCATGAACTCATGTAAGTTCATCCAAAGGCTCATGGAGACGTTGCCTTCAGGGTCCAGCAGGAATACTGCAGCTCTGTATACGACCTGCTATTTAAACTGCTCAGTAACAAAGAGTGAATGTTCAGAGCTGGGAGGAGTGCAAATATTTTGGTAATGTACTCAAGTAAATATTTCTGCTATCAGTACTTTACTCCACTACTTATTTTTCTGACCACTTTCTACTTCTTACATGTTGAACACAAATACCTGTACTTTCTACTTCTTACATGTTGAATACAAATACCTGTACTTTCTACTTCTCACATGTTGAACACAAATACCTGTACTTTCTACTTCTCACATGTTGAACACAAATACCTGTACTTTCTACTTCTCACATGTTGAACACTAATACCTGTACTTTCTACTTCTTACATGTTGAACTCAAATACCTGTACTTTCTACTTCTTACATGTTGAACACAAATACCTGTACTTTCTACTTCTTACATGTTGAACTCAAATACCTGTACTTTCTACTTCTTACATGTTGAACTCAAATACCTGTACTTTCTACTTCTTACATGTTGAACACAAATACCTGTACTTTCTACTTCTTACATGTTGAACTCAAATACCTGTACTTTCTACTTCTTACATGTTGAACACTAATACCTGTACTTTCTACTTCTTACATGTTGAACTCAAATACCTGTACTTTCTACTTCTTACATGTTGAACACTAATACCTGTACTTTCTACTTCTTACATGTTGAACTCAAATACCTGTACTTTCTACTTCTTACATGTTGAACACAAATACCTGTACTTTCTACTTCTTACATGTTGAACTCAAATACCTGTACTTTCTACTTCTTACATGTTGAACACAAATACCTGTACTTTCTACTTCTTACATGTTGAACTCAAATACCTGTACTTTCTACTTCTTACATGTTGAACACAAATACCTGTACTTTCTACTTCTTACATGTTGAACTCAAATACCTGTACTTTCTACTTCTACATGTTGAACACAAATACCTGTACTTTCTACTTCTTACATGTTTGAACTCAAATACCTGTACTTTCTACTTCTCACATGTTGAACTCAAATACCTGTACTTCTACTTCTTACATGTTGAACACTAATACCTGTACTTTCTACTTCTTACATGTTGAACACTAATACCTGTACTTTCTACTTCTTACATGTTGAACTCAAATACCTGTACTTTCTACTTCTTACATGTTGAACACTAATACCTGTACTTTCTACTTCTCACATGTTGAACTCAAATACCTGTACTTTCTACTTCTTACATGTTGAACTCAAATACCTGTACTTTCTACTTCTTACATGTTGAACACTAATACCTGTACTTTCTACTTCTCACATGTTGAACTCAAATACCTGTACTTTCTACTTCTTACATGTTGAACACTAATACCTGTACTTTCTACTTCTTACATGTTGAACTCAAATACCTGTACTTTCTACTTCTTACATGTTGAACACAAATACCTGTACTTTCTACTTCTCACATGTTGAACTCAAATACCTGTACTTTCTACTTCTTACATGTTGAACACAAATACCTGTACTTTCTACTTCTCACATGTTGAACACAAATACCTGTACTTTCTACTTCTTACATGTTGAACACAAATACCTGTACTTTCTACTTCTCACATGTTGAACTCAAATACCTGTACTTTCTACTTCTTACATGTTGAACTCAAATACCTGTACTTTCTACTTCTTACATGTTGAACTCAAATACCTGTACTTTCTACTTCTTACATGTTGAACTCAAATACCTGTACTTTCTACTTCTTACATGTTGAACACAAATACCTGTACTTTCTACTTCTTACATGTTGAACTCAAATACCTGTACTTTCTACTTCTTACATGTTGAACTCAAATACCTGTACTTTCTACTTCTTACATGTTGAACTCAAATACCTGTACTTTCTACTTCTTACATGTTGAACTCAAATACCTGTACTTTCTACTTCTCACATGTTGAACTCAAATACTTGTACTTTCTACTTCGTACATGTTGAACTCAAATACCTGTACTTTCTACTTCTTACATGTTGAACACAAATACCTGTACTTTCTACTTCTCACATGTTGAACTCAAATACCTGTACTTTCTACTTCTTACATGTTGAACCCAAATACCTGTACTTTCTACTTCTTACATGTTGAACACAAATACCTGTACTTTATACTTCTTACATGTTGAACCCAAATACCTGTACTTTCTACTTCTCACATGTTGAACACAAATACCTGTACTTTCTACTTCTTACCTGTTGAACCCAAATACCTGTACTTTCTACTTCTTACATGTTGAACTCAAATACCTGTACTTTCTACTTCTTACATGTTGAACTCAAATACCTGTACTTTCCACTTCTCACATGTTGAACTCAAGTACCTGTACTTTCTACTTCTTACCTGTTGAACCCAAATACCTGTACTTTCCACTTCTCACATGTTGAACCCAAATACCTGTACTTTCCACTTCTCACATGTTGAACTCAAGTACCTGTACTTTCTACTTCTTACCTGTTGAACCCAAATACCTGTACTTTCTACTTCTCACATGTTGAACACTAATACCTGTACTTTCTACTTCTTACATGTTGAACTCAAATACCTGTACTTTCTACTTCTTACATGTTGAACACTAATACCTGTACTTTCTACTTCTTACATGTTGAACACTAATACCTGTACTTTCTACTTCTACATGTTGAACACTAATACCTGTACTTTCTACTTCTTACATGTTGAACACTAATACCTGTACTTTCTACTTCTTACATGTTGAACACTAATACCTGTACTTTCTACTTCTCACATGTTGAACTCAAATACCTGTACTTTCTACTTCTTACATGTTGAACACTAATACCTGTACTTTCTACTTCTTACATGTTGAACTCAAATACCTGTACTTTCTACTTCTCACATGTTGAACTCAAATACCTGTACTTTCTACTTCTTACATGTTGAACTCAAATACCTGTACTTTCTACTTCTTACATGTTGAACTCAAATACCTGTACTTTCTACTTCTTACATGTTGAACACAAATACCTGTACTTTCTACTTCTTACATGTTGAACACTAATACCTGTACTTTCTACTTCTTACATGTTGAACACTAATACCTGTACTTTCTACTTCTCACATGTTGAACTCAAATACCTGTACTTTCTACTTCTTACATGTTGAACTCAAATACCTGTACTTTCTACTTCTTACATGTTGAACTCAAATACCTGTACTTTCTACTTCTTACATGTTGAACACTAATACCTGTACTTTCTACTTCTTACATGTTGAACACAAATACCTGTACTTTCTACTTCTCACATGTTGAACTCAAATACCTGTACTTTCTACTTCTCACATGTTGAACCCAAATACCTGTACTTTCTACTTCTTACATGTTGAACACAAATACCTGTACTTTCTACTTCTCACATGTTGAACTCAATACCTGTACTTTCTACTTCTTACATGTTGAACTCAAATACCTGTACTTTCTACTTCTTACATGTTGAACACAAATACCTGTACTTTCTACTTCTCACATGTTGAACTCAAATACCTGTACTTTCTACTTCTTACATGTTGAACTCAAATACCTGTACTTTCTACTTCTTACATGTTGAACTCAAATACCTGTACTTTCTACTTCTTACATGTTGAACCCAAATACCTGTACTTTCTACTTCTTACATGTTTTACACAAATACCTGTACTTTCTACTTCTTACATGTTGAACACAAATACCTGTACTTTCTACTTCTTACATGTTTTACACAAATACCTGTACTTTCTACTTCTCACATGTTGAACACAAATACCTGTACTTTCTACTTCTTACATGTTGAACTCAAATACCTGTACTTTCTACTTCTTACATGTTGAACTCAAATACCTGTACTTTCTACTTCTCACATGTTGAACTCAAATACCTGTACTTTCTACTTCTTACATGTTGAACTCAAATACCTGTACTTTCTACTTCTTACATGTTTTACACAAATACCTGTACTTTCTACTTCTTACATGTTGAACACAAATACCTGTACTTTCTACTTCTTACATTTTGAACTCAAATACCTGTACTTTCTACTTCTCACATGTTGAACTCAAATACCTGTACTTTCTACTTCTTACATGTTGAACACAAATACCTGTACTTTCTACTTCTTACATGTTTTACACAAATACCTGTACTTTCTACTTCTTACATGTTGAACCCAAATACCTGTACTTTCTACTTCTTACATGTTGAACACAAATACCTGTACTTTCTACTTCTTACATGTTGAACTCAAATACCTGTACTTTCTACTTCTTACATGTTGAACTCAAATACCTGTACTTTCTACTTCTTACATGTTGAACACAAATACCTGTACTTTCTACTTCTCACATGTTGAACTCAAATACCTGTACTTTCTACTTCTTACATGTTTTACACAAATACCTGTACTTTCTACTTCTTACATGTTGAACACAAATACCTGTACTTTCTACTTCTTACATGTTGAACACAAATACCTGTACTTTCTACTTCTTACATGTTGAACACAAATACCTGTACTTTCTACTTCTTACATGTTGAACACAAATACCTGTACTTTCTACTTCTTACATTTTGAACTCAAATACCTGTACTTTCTACTTCTCACATGTTGAACACAAATACCTGTACTTTCTACTTCTTACATGTTGAACACAAATACCTGTACTTTCTACTTCTTACATGTTGAACTCAAATACCTGTACTTTCTACTTCTTACATTTTGAACTCAAATACCTGTACTTTCTACTTCTTACATGTTGAACACAAATACCTGTACTTTCTACTTCTTACATGTTGAACTCAAATACCTGTACTTTCTACTTCTTACATGTTGAACACAAATACCTGTACTTTCTACTTCTTACATTTTGAACTCAAATACCTGTACTTTCTACTTCTTACATGTGAACACAAATACCTGTACTTTCTACTTCTTACATTTTGAACTCAAATACCTGTACTTTCTACTTCTTACATGTTGAACTCAAATACCTGTACTTTCTACTTCTTACATGTTGAACCCAAATACCTGTACTTTCTACTTCTTACATGTTGAACACAAATACCTGTACTTTCTACTTCTCACATGTTGAACTCAAATACCTGTACTTTCTACTTCTTACATGTTGAACCCAAATACCTGTACTTTCTACTTCTTACATGTTTAACCCAAATACCTGTACTTTCTACTTCTTACATGTTAAACACAAATACCTGTACTTTCTACTTCTTACATGTTGAACCCAAATACCTGTACTTTCTACTTCTTACATGTTGAACACAAATACCTGTACTTTCTACTTCTTACATGTTGAACCCAAATACCTGTACTTTCTACTTCATACATGTTGAACACAAATACCTGTACTTTCTACTTCTCACATGTTGAACACAAATACCTGTACTTTCTACTTCTTACATGTTGAACACAAATACCTGTACTTTCTACTTCTTACATGTTGAACACAAATACCTGTACTTTCTACTTCTTACATGTTGAACACAAATACCTGTACTTTCTACTTCTCACATGTTGAACTCAAATACCTGTACTTTCTACTTCTTACATGTTGAACACAAATACCTGTACTTTCTACTTCTTACATGTTGAACTCAAATACCTGTACTTTCTACTTCTTACATGTTGAACACAAATACCTGTACTTTCTACTTCTTACATGTTGAACACAAATACCTGTACTTTCTACTTCTTACCTGTTGAACTCAAATACCTGTACTTTCTACTTCTCACATGTTGAACTCAAATACCTGTACTTTCTACTTCTCACATGTTGAACTCAAATACCTGTACTTTCTACTTCTTACATGTTGAACTCAAATACCTGTACTTCTACTTCTTACATGTTGAACTCAAATACCTGTACTTTCTACTTCTTACACGTTGAACTCAAATACCTGTACTTTCTACTTCTTACATGTTGAACTCAAATACCTGTACTTTCTACTTCTTACATGTTGAACCCAAATACCTGTACTTTCTACTTCTCACATGTTGAACTCAAATACCTGTACTTTCTACTTCTTACATGTTGAACTCAAATACCTGTACTTTCTACTTCTTACATGTTGAACACAAATACCTGTACTTTCTACTTCTTACATGTTGAACTCAAATACCTGTACTTTCTACTTCTTACATGTTGAACACAAATACCTGTACTTTCTACTTCTCACATGTTGAACTCAAATACCTGTACTTTCTACTTCTTACATGTTGAACACAAATACCTGTACTTTCTACTTCTTACATGTTGAACACAAATACCTGTACTTTCTACTTCTTACATGTTGAACACAAATACCTGTACTTTCTACTTCTCACATGTTGAACACAAATACCTGTACTTTCTACTTCTTACATGTTGAACCCAAATACCTGTACTTTCTACTTCTTACATGTTGAACTCAAATACCTGTACTTTCTACTTCTTACATGTTGAACTCAAATACCTGTACTTTCTACTTCTCACATGTTGAACTCAAATACCTGTACTTTCTACTTCTTACATGTTGAACACAAATACCTGTACTTTCTACTTCTTACATGTTGAACTCAAATACCTGTACTTTCTACTTCTTACATGTTGAACCCAAATACCTGTACTTTCTACTTCTTACATGTTGAACTCAAATACCTGTACTTTCTACTTCTCACATGTTGAACTCAAATACCTGTACTTTCTACTTCTTACATGTTGAACACAAATACCTGTACTTTCTACTTCTTACATGTTGAACTCAAATACCTGTACTTTCTACTTCTTACATGTTGAACACTAATACCTGTACTTTCTACTTCTCACATGTTGAACACAAATACCTGTACTTTCTACTTCTCACATGTTGAACCCAAATACCTGTACTTTCTACTTCTTACATGTTGAACACAAATACCTGTACTTTCTACTTCTCACATGTTGAACCCAAATACCTGTACTTTCTACTTCTTACATGTTGAACCCAAATACCTGTACTTTCTACTTCTCACATGTTGAACACAAATACCTGTACTTTCTACTTCTCACATGTTGAACTCAAATACCTGTACTTTCTACTTCTTACATGTTGAACACAAATACCTGTACTTTCTACTTCTCACATGTTGAACTCAAATACCTGTACTTTCTACTTCTCACATGTTGAACACTAATACCTGTACTTTCTACTTCTCACATGTTGAACACAAATACCTGTACTTTCTACTTCTTACATGTTGAACACAAATACCTGTACTTTCTACTTCTTACATGTTGAACACAAATACATGTACTTTCTACTTCTTACATGTTGAACCCAAATAGCTGTACTTTCTACTTCATACATGTTGAACACAAATACCTGTACTTTCTACTTCTTACATGTTGAACACAAATACCTGTACTTTCTACTTCTTACATGTTGAACACAAATACCTGTACTTTCTACTTCTCACATGTTGAACCCAAATACCTGTACTTTCTACTTCTTACATGTTGAACTCAAATACCTGTACTTTCTACTTCATACATGTTGAACACAAATACCTGTACTTTCTACTTCTTACATGTTGAACCCAAATACCTGTACTTTCTACTTCTTACATGTTGAACACAAATACCTGTACTTTCTACTTCTTACATGTTGAACCCAAATACCTGTACTTTCTACTTCTTACATGTTGAACACAAATACCTGTACTTTCTACTTCTCACATGTTGAACTCAAATACCTGTACTTTCTACTTCTCACATGTTTAACCCAAATACCTGTACTTTCTACTTCTTACATGTTGAACCCAAATACCTGTACTTTCTACTTCTTACATGTTGAACACAAATACCTGTACTTTCTACTTCTCACATGTTGAACACAAATACCTGTACTTTCTACTTCTTACATGTTGAACACAAATACCTGTACTTTCTACTTCTCACATGTTGAACTCAAATACCTGTACTTTCTACTTCTTACATGTTGAACCCAAATAGCTGTACTTTCTACTTCATACATGTTGAACACAAATACCTGTACTTTCTACTTCTTACATGTTGAACCCAAATACCTGTACTTTCTACTTCTTACATGTTGAACACAAATACCTGTACTTTCTACTTCTTACATGTTGAACACAAATACCTGTACTTTCTACTTCTTACATGTTGAACACAAATACCTGTACTTTCTACTTCTTACATGTTGAATACAAATACCTGTACTTTCTACTTCTTACATGTTGAACCCAAATAGCTGTACTTTCTACTTCATACATGTTGAACACAAATACCTGTACTTTCTACTTCTTACATGTTGAACACAAATACCTGTACTTTCTACTTCTTACATGTTGAACACAAATACCTGTACTTTCTACTTCTTACATGTTGAACACAAATACCTGTACTTTCTACTTCTTACATGTTGAATACAAATACCTGTACTTTCTACTTCTTACATGTTGAACCCAAATAGCTGTACTTTCTACTTCTTACATGTTGAACACAAATACCTGTACTTTCTACTTCGTACATGTTGAACCCAAATAGCTGTACTTTCTACTTCTTACATGTTGAACTCAAATACCTGTACTTTCTACTTCTCACATGTTGAACCCAAATACCTGTACTTTCTACTTCTTACATGTTGAACACAAATACCTGTACTTTCTACTTCTTACATGTTGAACACAAATACCTGTACTTTCTACTTCTCACATGTTGAACACAAATACCTGTACTTTCTACTTCTTACATGTTGAACCCAAATACCTGTACTTTCTACTTCTCACATGTTGAACTCAAATACCTGTACTTTCTACTTCTTACATGTTGAACACAAATACCTGTACTTTCTACTTCTTACATGTTGAACACAAATACCTGTACTTTCTACTTCTTACATGTTGAACACAAATACCTGTACTTTCTACTTCTTACATGTTGAACTCAAATACCTGTACTTTCTACTTCTTACATTTTCAAAACAGGCTGGTTACTCTAGTTTAACAGCATTCCCACTAACTGTTATTCTACGCACGAAAAGTTTATTATTATTATTCCGCCGGGTTATTTTGGCCCTCTTCTTCTCCCGCATTGAACATCGCAGAAACTCTGTTCAAACATCAAAACGTTCAGCTCGGTCGGGAATCGATGGCTCTTACTTTTCTCATTCATAACTTTCATAATTCCAGAGATACATCTCATAATACATCAACTTTTTAACATTGAAGTCAATGGAGGAAATCTTCAGACTTCAACAAATCTTCATGCGATTCAACTGCTAACTGTTCATTCATACTTTCACTCAGAAACCTCATTCCAACTTTAAAATGTTACACATCTTGTTGACATTATTCGTGTGAAACAACTTTTAAATCTGATTCTTACTTTTAGAGATATTAACATTTGTTCAGACCTTGTTTTAGAGGTTTTCTTCACATTTTAACATTAACTAGAGTGCGTGATGTCACAGCTAGAGGGTGAGAAATCTTGAAATTTGCCTTCATATTTTTTTTTTTAAACTGCCATAATTCCCAAACCCTACATTCCTGGGACATCATTTATCATGATAAACGTAGGAAAACATCTCTTAGCTTGGAAAATGACAAATAATTAAGCAAAAATAATTCAACAAAATGCCTCTTGAGGGCATGAAGTGACAAAAACGTTCAACATGCCTCCATTGAAGCCCATTGTAATTTCAGGCAGATATTTCCTCATGGTAGCAGCCGCACACCTTTAGTTAAACTGCCAAAAAGGCCACATTATTAACTCGAAAGTACACAAATATTACACTTCAGATACTCAACTTCCTTGACATGCTCCACGTTTTGAAATGTCACAGATATCTGTTACGGTTCTTCCACAAAGTGTTCACATGTAAGAGGTTCATCTCTCATAAAGAGCAATGGAAACCTGTGATCTCTGCAGAGCTCGTTAGCTCAACTAGAAACACCTGTGTCATGGAACACGATGCTGTCATCGCTCCAGCTGACACGCTCAGACTTCAGGTACAGTGTGCTAACAGTCCAGCCGTGAAGACATCTACGGGACAGTTTGGAGAGTTCTTCAAATGCCGTTGTCATGGCAACACAATGCTCGCCTTGAAACACGGTTTTCTCATAGCTTCAGTGAAAATACTCCAAACAGCCCAGAACTTCACAGGTTTGATAACGATGCAGCCATCAATGCATCTAAGCGTAGTATGGGGTGTTATGAAATGCCGTTGCCATGGCGACAGACCACTCACCATGAAACACGATGTGGCTGTAAGTCCAATGGACACGGTCCAATCGTCCCCCAATCTTCACTTGTATATCACCGGTCCATGCCTCCACAGCTCTACGCCAACTCTGAGATCTTACCATATGCCGTTTCCATGGAAACGCATCCCTCGCCATAAAACATGATGCCGCTATAACTCCTATGCAAATGTTCAAAAAGTGCTCAGACTTCACAAGTGTGCTAACAGTCCAGCCGTGAAGACATCTATGGGACAGTTTTGAGATTTCTTCAAATGTCGTTGCCATGGCAACACAATGCTCGCTTTGAAACACGGTTTTCTCATAACTTCAGTGAAATTACTCCAAACAGCCCAAGACTTCACAGGTTTGGTAACGATGCAGCCATCAACGCATCTAAGCGTATTATGGGGTGTCATCAAATGCCGTTGCCATGGCGACAGATCATTCACCATCAACTTAGTTCAGAAGATTGCGGTTCAAATATTCTGCTGCTTTTCCAAACCTTTTTACTTTCTTTTCTTCTCTCATCACACATTCAAGCCCCCAGTGTTCATGTATCATTTCAATCTAAATTATTCACTTTCTTCTTACACATTACATTTCAGCATAGCAGTTTAGCGTCAGCTTTTCAGCATAAAGCATTCCCACTAGCAATTTCTTCAGGAATTGCATTCTCTAGTTTAGTTCTGTTATGCTACGCACAAAATTCTTTATTATTCTGCCGGGTTATTTTGCGCCACTTCTCCTCCCGCATTGAACATCGCAGAAACTCCGTTCAAACATCAAAACGTTCAACTCGGTCGGGAATCGATGGCTATTACTTTTATCATTCATAACTTTCATAATTCCAGAGATACATCCCATAATACATCACTCAGAAACCTTTACAGTTCTTCAACAAAACGTTCACATGTAACAGGTTTATCTCTCATTCAGAACAATGAAAATGCTCTCCTCTCACTAATCACCATGGAAACCTTTGATCTCTGGACACGTCGTTAGCTCAAATATAAACACCTGTGTCATGGAACACGATGATGTCATAACTCCAATTGACATCATTAGAGCAGCAGACTCATGACGTGGTCACTGGAGTTGAACAGACTGTCTCAGCCTATTCTTTTCCGTCTGATGGAGACTTCATACTGACTTCAACATGTTCCACATATTTTAGACATTATTGGTGACGTATTATTTTACGTATGCGCTGTCTTTAAACAACTCTCCTATTATCTCCATCAGAACAACCTTCTGGATCCGCACCAGTCTGGTTTCAAGGCAGGTCACTCCACAGAAACTGCTCTCATTGCTGTCACGGAGGAACTGCACACTGCTAAAGCAGCCTCCCTCTCCTCTGTCATCATCCTGTTGGACCTGTCTGCTGCATTCGACACGGTGAATCATCAGATCCTCCTTCGCACTCTCCAAAAACTTGGAGTTTCAGGCTCTGCACTTTCCCTCCTCACCTCATACCTGAAAGACCGTACCTACAGGGTGACTTGGAGAGGGTCTGAGTCCGACCCTTGTCAATTAACTACAGGGGGTCCCTCAGGGCTCTGTTCTTGGTCCCCTCCTCTTCTCCTTGTACACAAACTCGCTCTGGATCAGTCATTAGCCCGCATGGTTTTTCATACCACTGCTACGCTGACGACACCCAATTAATTCTGTCCTTTCCCCGCTCAGAGACCCAGGTCGTCGCACGCATCTCTGCTTGTCTAGCTGACATCTCTCAGTGGATGTCTGCTCACCACCTCAAGCTCAACCTTGACAAGACTGAGCTGCTCTTCCTCCCGGGAAAAGATTGTCCCACTCTTGACCTAACAATCAACATCGGCACCTCAGTTGTTTCCCCGACTCAGACTGCAAGGAATCTGGGTGTGACCCTAGATAACAACCTGTCCTTCACTGCAAACATCGCTGCTACAACCCGCTGCTGCAGATACACGCTTTTCAACATCAGGAAGATACGTTCCCAGCTGACTCAGAAAGCGACTCAGGTTCTGGTCCAGGCTCTCGTCATCTCACGCCTAGACTACTGCAACTCCCTCCTGGCTGGTCTACCTGCATGTGCCATCCGACCTCTGCAGCTCATCCAGAATGCAGCGGCTCGTCTGGTCTTCAACCTTCCTAAATGTTCCCACACCACTCCGCTCCTCCGCTCCCTTCACTGGCTTCCGGTAACTGCTAGAATCCACTTCAAGACACTGGTACTTGCTTACCGTGCTGCGAATGGATCTGGCCCTTCCTACATCCAGGACATGGTTAAACCGTACACCCCAGCGCGTGCACTCCGCTCTGCATCAGCCAAACGGCTCGTTGCACCCTCGCTGCGAGGGGGACCCAAGTTCCCATCAGCAGAAACACGTGGGTTTGCTATCCTGGCTCCAAGATGGTGGAATGAGCTCCCCATTGACATCAGGACAGCAGATAGCTTACACACCTTCCAGACTGAAAACTCATCTCTTTCGACTCCACTTCGAGCGATAGAACTATTAACGAAGCACTTTTATACTAATAAAGGACTGGCTTACCTAAAGCCAGTTGAGTAGCACTTGAAATGTTTTTGCTCTATGAAACCTGATGTACTTTATGATTCCGTTTTCTTCAAGGTTGTATTTTGTTGGTCGAACGCACTTATTGTAAGTCGCTTTGGATAAAAGCCTCAGCTAAATGCAATATAATGTAATAATATTCTGCTGCTTTTTCATGCATTTAGACTTTTATTTTCTTGTTCTTATTTCACATTCAAGTCCCCTCTATTCATGAACCCTTTAAAGTACTCAGCCACATCACTTATATACCACGTGCGACTGTTGCTATGTCAGTTAATCTTTCAAATACAAGGTTGCTTGTTTGATTCAAGCTCTTGTAGTCAATATATTTATCCCTAACGGCCCGTCTACATTACAGGCGTAGAAAAAGCTTGAAGCTGGGCGTGTCTGAGGCTTGGCGATTTTTTGCGAGCAACGCGACCAACAACCAATCACATGAATCTCCCGCCCCCGACATACAAAGCAATAGCAATGTTAAAACGAAGTAAACTGGATATAAAATCCCCAAACAGGCGAAAACCTACCAGTTTCACCCACTGTCTCTGCCACCTCCCTCCATGCCTCGCTCCTCCGGTTTGTATCCCGGTAAATGAACAGAGACTGATCATACAGCACCGGGTGATTCACTACCGCTATAATGAATTTTCCCTCCATTTTTTTGAATATGAGGAAAAGACCTGCGTAGTCTCCCAGCATACACGCGGTTTGATTGGCTAGCTTGTACTGGCAGATTTGCATAAACGGGATTTCATTGGCTGACGCCAGCTTCGAGCAAGCATCGAGCCTCAAAAGTTGAACATTGTTCAACTTTTGACGCCGATAGACGCTCGCGATGCTTGCAACGCCTTGCCATGCTACCCACAATGCAGTTCGGCGAAGTTTGAAAATATCCTACGTCACCCCATTCAAATGAATGGGCGAAGCGTTGAAAGCATTTTTTGACGCCTGTAGTGTAGACGGGCCGTAAGCCATTTGATCAGCTAACTAACGACACACACTATTGCACATCTTTAAACATGACTCTTATAAATCACTTTTAAAACCAGCGATGCACTACAGTGTCAGCTTTTCTAAAATAGAAACTTGGTTTTGGTTCTAGTATGTTCACTGTACTGTAGGTTATTTAGTGGGAATTCTGATACAGCATTCCAACTATCCGTTATGCTACGCACAAAATTATTTATTATTATATCACCATGGAAACCTTTGATCTCTGGACACGTCATTAGCTCAAATATAAACACCTGTTTCATGGAACACGATGATGTCATAACTCCAACTGACATGCTCAGAGCAGCAGACTTCAGATAATGGTCCTGCCCTCAACAGCTCTACGTCAATTATGGGGTGTCATCATATGCCGTTTCCATGGAAACACATCCCTCGCCATTAAAGACGATGTCGCTATAACTCCTATGAAAATGTTCAAAAAGTGCTCAAACTTCACATGTGTGCTAACAGTCCAGCCGTGAAGACATATACGGGTCTTTTTTTAGATTTCTTCAAATGTCGTTGCCATGGCAAGTTGGCAACACAATGCTTGCCATGAAACACGGTTTTCTCATAACTTCAGTGAAAATGCTCGAAATGGCCCAAAACTTCACAGGTTTGATAACGATGCAGCCATCAACGCATCTAAGCGTATTATGGGATGTCATCAAATGCCGTTGGCATGGCGACAGATCATTCGCCATCAAGTTAGTTCAGAAGTTTGCAGTTCAAATATTCTGCTGCTTTTCCAAACCTTTTTACTTTCTTTTCTTCTCTCATCACACATTCAAGCCCCCAGAGTTCATGTGTCATTTCAATCTAAATTATTCACTTTCTTCTTACACATTACATTTCAGCATAGCAGTTTAGCGTCAGCTTTTCAGCATAAAGCATTCCCACTAGGGCTGTGCAATTTAATCGATCCTGCGATATATATATCGATATTTAGTTTTCCGAGAAAGTATCGATATTTCAGCCGCGGGTATCGATACATTAAGTCTGATAACTGTGTTCGTTATTCTCGCGTCCAGGAGAGAAGCTTTAAAAAGGAGACTAATTGAGTCTCTGAGAAGGTTCAAATGTATACTTTAATTAATAAAAAGCGCGGTAATGTTACAAGCAGAAGATGGTTCAGTCAGAAAAACAGCTGTGTTCTGGCTCTCGTGAGCGAAGGGAAGAGAGCGAGCTCCACCTTTCCAGCTGTTAAATATCCTCTGCAGGGGGCCGGCCCTCCACGTCTCCAATGTTCGTTGTTGCGCATTACAGAGGATTCAGACATTGTACATTAAATATATAACTAAACACGCCTTTTCTTCTCCTTATCTCTTTCATGACTTTTCATTTAATACATTTTAAACGCTGTAATCAATACTCTAAAAATACTTCACGGCTGGTATCATTTCCGGTAGTTCCGAATGTTGTCTCATGCTACCCACGTCTGTAAACAAACGTATTCAAATAAACTGTACCTTCATTTAATATTATGTAATAATAATATCTCGACGTCTATAGTTGTAGTGTTGAAATCAGTAGGTTTCGGTGTGCAACACTCCGTGTCATATCGCTACTAAATTCACCTCTATAGTAAATGGTATATTAGCCACATGCTAAATGCTAACCAGAGATGAAGGATTTTCAGAATAAAAGCTTAACAACTGGTTGTGCACAAGAACTTCTGGTTTTTCAGTATAAAACAGCATTTAAACTGACGGTATGTTTAAGGTACTTTATGCCATCAAAACATTGATTTTAATTTCTAACAAGTCCCATTCAAATCCCCCGTGTTCCGCCACCTGCTGCACCTTTTAATTCTCCATTGTGATACTGCACTTTATGTACTTACGTTTCAAAGGCTTGTAAGCTACAGTTTGCACTGTTTCAATAAATGAAACTAATTTTCTCACCACATCTTTTGATTCATTTTGTCCAGCATTTGCAAGCTGTAGACTCTCTGTCGGAGCCATATATTGTATAATTTCAGTTTTCAGTTGAATTAATTCAATCCAAGTCAATGGAACACTCACAAGATGTCACCAAAATCACACTGTCCCTTTAAAATCTTTCAGAAAATGATATAAGTGTATCGAATTATATCGAATTGTATTGTTGGCTGAATATCGTGATATATATCGTATCGTTGGCTGAATATCGTGTATCGTATCGTATCGTGAGATTAGTGTATCGCTACAGCCCTACTGCTCACTAGCAATTTCTTCAGGAATTGCATTCTCTAGTTTTAATCTGTGTTTCATTACATTTATTAGAGCACTTTTCTGAATGCTCAAAGCGCTTTACATCACTACATTACACATATCAGACATGGAACAGTGAATACAGCAAATCAGGTGAAGAGTCACAAGGACACAAAGTTATGGGTACTTTTTACTTAATACATGAGACTTGTACAGCGCTTTTCTAGAAACTCAAAGACGCTTTGACAGAGAATTAAAAAAAAGGATGTGTGTACTTCTACTTGAGTAAAGGATGTGTGTACTTGTACTTGAGTAAAGGATGTGTACTTCCACTTGAGAAAAGGATGTGTGTACTTCTACTTGAGGAAAGGATGTGTACTTCTTGAGGAAAGGATGTGTACTTCAACTTGAGGAGAGGATGTGTACTTCTACTCGAGGAAAGGATGTGTGTACTTCTACTCGAGGAAAGGATGTGTACTTCTACTCGAGGAAAGGATGTGTACTTCTACTCGAGGAAAGGATGTGTACTTCTACTCGAGGAAAGGATGTGTACTTCTACTTAAGGAAAGGATGTGTACTTCTACTTGAGGAAAGGATGTGTACTTCTACTTGAGGAGAGGATGTGTACTTCAACTTGAGGAGAGGATGTGTACTTCAACTTGAGGAGAGGATGTGTACTTCTACTCGAGGAAAGGATGTGTGTAATTCTACTCGAGGAAAGGATGTGTACTTCTACTCGAGGAAAGGATGTGTACTTCTACTCGAGTAAAGGATGTGTACTTCTACTCGAGTAAAGGATGTGTACTTCTACTCGAGTAAAGGATGTGTACTTCTACTCGAGTAAAGGATGTGTACTTCTACTCGAGGAAAGGATGTGTACTTCTACTCGAGGAAAGGATGTGTACTTCTACTTGAGGAAAGGATGTGTACTTCAACTCGAGGAGAGGATGTGTACTTCTACTCGAGGAAAGGATGTGTGTACTTCTACTCGAGGAAAGGATGTGTGTACTTCTACTCGAGGAAAGGATGTGTGTACTTCTACTCGAGGAAAGGATGTGTGTACTTCTACTCGAGGAAAGGATGTGTACTTCTACTCGAGGAAAGGATGTGTACTTCTACTCGAGGAAAGGATGTGTACTTCTACTCGAGGAAAGGATGTGTACTTCTACTCGAGGAAAGGATGTGTACTTCTACTCGAGGAAAGGATGTGTACTTCTACTCGAGGAAAGGATGTGTACTTCTACTCGAGGAAAGGATGTGTACTTCTACTTGAGGAAAGGATGTGTGTACTTCTACTTGAGGAAGGACAGTGTGTGTCTCCTGTCTCTAGTGAGCTGAGTGTAAATGAGGGGTACTGAGTAAAGGTGAAGGTGTTCCTACCTGTCTGGGAGATTGAGGGGTACTGAGTAAAGGTAAAGGTGTTCCTTCCGGCCTGGGGGATTGAGGGGTACTGAGTAAAGGTAAAGGTGTTCCTACCTGTCTGGGGGATACTGAGTAAAGGTAAAGGTGTTCCTTCCGGCCTGGGAGATTGAGGGGTACTGAGTAAAGGTGTGTGTGTGTGTGTGTGTGTGTGTGTGTGTGTGTGTGTGTGTGTGTGTGTGTGTGTGTGTGTGTGTGTGTCCCTACCTGCCGGGCTTGGTGGCGTTGGTGACCTCGGGGGGCTGAGGGTTGGTGACCGTGGGGGGGCTGGGGGGCGCAGCCTCAGGGGCGTCCGACATGGTGGACGGCGGTGACGCTGCAATGCACTGTGGGACGGCAGTGTCTGACCTGAAGGGGAAAACAACTCCCTCTGCAGCCTGAGGGGGTGTGTATGTGTGTGAGGGCACACAGGTACGTTAGTGTGCGTTCAGTCCAGGTCTCGTTGGTGGCGTTGATTCTTCTGCTCGATGTTTCCCCCGAGGAGACAAACTCCCATCGCACAACCTGACACACACACACACACACACTCATTAACAGCTGAAACACAGGAGCCTCAGACATTAAAATACTTCACATTAAGATATTAATTAATCACTAAAGTCCTGTTTCTGCAGGAATATCATTTTCTCTGGGTTTCATATTAAAGGGAATTAATTGATATTATTCTGTAAATGGACGTTTCTCCCCAGAACTATTGACCCATGTTTTGTGAGATGTTCGACAGACTCTTGATATAGCAGCTTCTTCAGAGCGGAGATGTCTCTAAACCGCTCCTCTGTAATCTGCCCTGTTTATATTAAAGTGAATATCTCCATCTTGGACTCTTGCGGCTTTCACACCAGCGCTTTTCCCTTTCTAGTTCCGAGCGGGAGCTTTTCTGGTTCAGCTCCGGTTTCCCCTTTTCTGCTCCCGCTCTGTTCACACCGCCCAGAGCTGCCGCTGCTGCGTCATGACGTCACCGTTTACGTGCCTGCTTCATAAAATCCAAACCGCGTGGAAATCCCTCACATCGACAACAACAACAATAACGTATCCTCTTACGAAACGAAATGGAAGGCATCGGACGACTTTACAAGGGACGACTTTACTTGGAACTTTACAAACATCACATGCGAAATGCAAGACTTCTTTGTTGTCTTCAGCATCTACTTCAACGCCGCCGCCCCCGCCTCGTAAGCGACGCCGCCTCTTAGCTCCGAAGCTCTTGCCTCGAGACCGACAATTTTTTGGAGCTGGAAGTGAACCGGATTCCGGAGCTAAGAGGTGGCGCCTCTGCGGTGTGAACAGGAAAAACCGGTACTTTTCAGGCTCCAGCTCCGAGCCGGCGCTGAATACGCGTTTCTGTGAAAGGGGCATCTGAGACGTAACGTAGAAGATCTGCAGATTAATCCACAATAACAGAGCAATACAGTTCTGATTCAATAACAGACGATTCCAACAAAACCACACATTTCCAAAATGTTAAATCCTAGCAGCAGAAGCGCCTGATGATCAGTTTCAATGTTTATCATTAATACTGATATTTGGGGGAGAAGCAGTGTCTGATCGGACCGCTAGGAACAAGATTTAGATAATACATATCTATCTTTGGATAGCTTGGACTCCCATTTACACACAGTCATATGATGTGTGGTTTTATTAAATGTGCCAAGTGCTAGGACTGTCTTAGGGAAGAAAGCTTTTAGATGTGCAGCTCCACTAACATGGAACAGTCTGCAAAAAGAATGGAAAATGACCAAGCTAGCACCACTACATGTTTTTAAAGCTCGGTTGGATGCTACTCAATCAGATGCTGTTGGTACCTGTACTTGTGGTTAAATATGTAAATTGTAATCCCTGTACATTTTGCTGTATGATGTCCTTTTGTTGTTCTGTTGTTTATGTCTTCTTGTGGAACCTACTGCTGCAGGTCTCCCTTGAAAAATAGATCATTGATCTCAATGGGATTTTACCTGATAAATAAAGGTTTTGAATTGAATTGAATTGAATAAACTAAATACTTGTAGCTCTGGTTGTAATATGGGTCAGAATAAAGAGGATAATTCAGGGTGTCTTTCAGATGCAGACTGTGTTCATGTCTTCAGGAGCAGAGAGGTGTTCAGATGCAGACTGTGTTCATGTCTCAGGAGCAGAGAGGTGTTCAGATGCAGACTGTGTTCATGTCTCAGGAGCAGAGAGGTGTTCAGATGCAGACTGTGTTCATGTCTTCAGGAGCAGAGAGGTGTTCAGATGCAGACTGTGTTCATGTCTTCAGGAGCAGAGAGGTGTTCAGATGCAGACTGTGTTCATGTCTTCAGGAGCAGAGAGGTGTTCAGATGCAGACTGTGTTCATGTCTTCAGGAGCAGAGAGGTGTTCAGATGCAGACTGTGTTCATGTCTTCAGGAGCAGAGAGGTGTTCAGATGCAGACTGTGTTCATGTCTCAGGAGCAGAGAGGTGTTCAGATGCAGACTGTGTTCATGTCTCAGGAGCAGAGAGGTGTTCAGATGCAGACTGTGTTCATGTCTCAGGAGCAGAGAGGTGTTCAGATGCAGACTGTGTTCATGTCTCAGGAGCAGAGAGGTGTTCAGATGCAGACTGTGTTCATGTCTTCAGGAGCAGAGAGGTGTTCAGATGCAGACTGTGTTCATGTCTCAGGAGCAGAGAGGTGTTCAGATGCAGACTGTGTTCATGTCTCAGGAGCAGAGAGGTGTTCAGATGCAGACTGTGTTCATGTCTCAGGAGCAGAGAGGTGTTCAGATGCAGACTGTGTTCATGTCTTCAGGAGCAGAGAAGTGATCAGATGCAGACTGTGTTCATGTCTCAGGAGCAGAGAGGTGTTCAGATGCAGACTGTGTTCATGTCTCAGGAGCAGAGAGGTGTTCAGATGCAGACTGTGTTCATGTCTCAGGAGCAGAGAGGTGTTCAGATGCAGACTGTGTTCATGTCTCAGGAGCAGAGAGGTGTTCAGATGCAGACTGTGTTCATGTCTCAGGAGCAGAGAGGTGTTCAGATGCAGACTGTGTTCATGTCTCAGGAGCAGAGAGGTGTTCAGATGCAGACTGTGTTCATGTCTTCAGGAGCAGAGAGGTGTTCAGATGCAGACTGTGTTCATGTCTCAGGAGCAGAGAGGTGTTCAGATGCAGACTGTGTTCATGTCTCAGGAGCAGAGAGGTGTTCAGATGCAGACTGTGTTCATGTCTCAGGAGCAGAGAGGTGTTCAGATGCAGACTGTGTTCATGTCTTCAGGAGCAGAGAGGTGTTCAGATGCAGACTGTGTTCATGTCTCAGGAGCAGAGAGGTGTTCAGATGCAGACTGTGTTCATGTCTCAGGAGCAGAGAGGTGTTCAGATGCAGACTGTGTTCATGTCTTCAGGAGCAGAGAGGTGTTCAGATGCAGACTGTGTTCATGTCTCAGGAGCAGAGAGGTGTTCAGATGCAGACTGTGTTCATGTCTTCAGGAGCAGAGAGGTGTTCAGATGCAGACTGTGTTCATGTCTTCAGGAGCAGAGAGGTGTTCAGATGCAGACTGTGTTCATGTCTCAGGAGCAGAGAGGTGTTCAGATGCAGACTGTGTTCATGTCTCAGGAGCAGAGAGGTGTTCAGATGCAGACTGTGTTCATGTCTCAGGAGCAGAGAGGTGTTCAGATGCAGACTGTGTTCATGTCTTCAGGAGCAGAGAGGTGTTCAGATGCAGACTGTGTTCATGTCTCAGGAGCAGAGAGGTGTTCAGATGCAGACTGTGTTCATGTCTCAGGAGCAGAGAGGTGTTCAGATGCAGACTGTGTTCATGTCTTCAGGAGCAGAGAGGTGTTCAGATGCAGACTGTGTTCATGTCTTCAGGAGCAGAGAGGTGTTCAGATGCAGACTGTGTTCATGTCTCAGGAGCAGAGAGGTGTTCAGATGCAGACTGTGTTCATGTCTCAGGAGCAGAGAGGTGTTCAGATGCAGACTGTGTTCATGTCTTCAGGAGCAGAGAAGTGATCAGACGCAGACTGTGTTCATGTCTCAGGAGCCTGTTAGTGGTTGGTAGGAGCAGAGAAGTGATCAGACGCAGACTGTGTTCATGTCTCAGGAGCAGAGATTTGAGATCCACGAGCAGAGATTTGAGATCCAGGAGCAGAGATTTGAGATCCAGGAGCAGAGATTTGAGATCCAGGAGCAGAGATTTGAGATCCAGGAGCAGAGATTTGAGATCCAGGAGCAGAGATTTGAGATCCAGGAGCAGAGATTTGAGATCCAGGAGCAGAGATTTGAGATCCAGGAGCAGAGATTTGAGATCCAGAAGCAGAGATTTGAGATCCAGGAGCAGAGATTTGAGATCCAGGAGCAGAGATTTAAGATCCAGGAGCAGAGATTTGAGATCCAGGAGCAGAGATTTGAGATCCAGAAGCAGAGATTTGAGATCCAGGAGCAGAGATTTGAGATCCAGGAGCAGAGATTTGGCCCCGTGTATCTCCTAATCGATATAACCGGCCTGCTCTCGTCTATCCCACGTGCTCCACTGAGATCCATCATCTAGTTTCAGGTGGCCTGTGGAACTGCCAGTCAGCTGTTCCTAAGGCTGACTTCATCTCTGGCTACGCCTCCCTGCAGTCTCTGGATTTCCTTGCTCTCACTGAGACCTGGATTACTCCATCCAACACATCCACCTCAGCAGCTCTCTCCACTGCATATTCCTTCTCCCATACACCCAGACCCACTGGCAGAGGAGGTGGCACTGGTCTCCTGCTCTCTCCCAAATGGAGCTTTTCCCTCTTCAAGCTACCTAACTTTACTCCTTCCACCTTTGAGTTCCATGCCGTCACAGTAACCCATCCTATACAGTTAACCATTGTTGTTCTCTACCGTCCGCCAGGCGCCTTGGGGGACTTCTTGGAGGAATTAGATCATCTCCTCTCACTCATCCCTGAAACTGGCCCTCCCGCTGTACTTCTCGGAGACTTCAACCTCCAGATGGGGAAGATAGACGAACTAACATCTCTGTTAACCGCTTTTGCTTTCTCACTCTCTCCGTCCCCACCGACTCATAAAGCTGGCAATGTCCTTGATCTCATATTCTCAAGGAACTGCGCTACTTCTAACCTCTCTGTAAACCCGCTCCACACATCCGATCACTTCTTCATTTCATTCTCTCTATCCCTTTCCAAACATAACAAACTAATCTCTTCTCATACTGCACTTGTACGCCGTAACCTTCGCTCCCTCTCCCCCTCTACCTTTGCCTCATCGGTGCTCTCAGCCCTCCCTTCCTCTGATTCGTTCCAACTCCTGCCTCCAAACTCTGCTGCAGAAACTCTCCTCTCTACTCTCTCATCCACTCTGGACTCGCTCTGTCCTCTCACATCTCTGCAGGCTCGTCAGTCCCCTCCGGCTCCCTGGCTAAATGATGCACTGCGTGCTAATAGAACCGTCCTTAGGGCAGCAGAGCGGAAATGGTGGAAATCCAAACACCGTGACGACCTCCTAACCTATCAGGCTCTCCTCTCCTCTTTCTCTGCTTCGATCTCTCAGGCAAAAAGCACTTTCTTTCAAGATAAGATCCAATCTTCCTATTCCAATCCTAAAAAACTATTTTCCATCTTCTCCACCCTCTTGGACCCTCCAAAAGCTCCTCCCCCCTCCTCACTTCTGTCAAGCGACTTTGTTACCCACTTTGAAAAAAAGGTTAATGATATTCGCTCTTCTTTTTCTGACTCACCTTTACTCACCGCTGGGTCACCTGACCTTCCTTCCACCAACACACTAACCTCCTTTTCCCCTCTCTCTCCAAGTGAGGTTCTTACCCTCATTACCTCTGCCCGCCCTACCACCTGTCCTCTGGACCCTATCCCTTCAAACCTCCTTCAGACTATCGCTCCTGATATTCTACCGTTTCTCACCCATTTCATCAACACTTCTCTAACTTCTGGTCACTTTCCAAACAGTCTCAAGGAGGCAAGAGTAAACCCTCTCCTAAAGAAACCCACTCTCAACCCGTCTGATGTTATAAACTACAGGCCTGTCTCTCTCCTCCCGTTCCTGTCTAAATCACTTGAACGCGCTGTCTTTAAACAACTCTCCTGTTATCTCAATCAGAACAACCTTCTGGATCCGCACCAGTCTGGTTTCAAGGCAGGTCACTCCACAGAAACTGCTCTCATTGCTGTCACGGAGGAACTGCACACTGCCAAAACTGCATCCCTCTCCTCTGTCATCATCCTGTTGGACCTGTCTGCTGCATTCGACACGGTGAATCATCAGATCCTCCTTCGCACTCTCCAAAAACTTGGAGTTTCTGGCTCTGCTCTTTCCCTCCTCATCTCATACCTGAAAGACCGTACCTACAGGGTGACTTGGAGAGGGTCTGAGTCCGACCCTTGTCAATTAACTACAGGGGTCCCTCAGGGCTCTGTTCTTGGTCCCCTCCTCTTCTCCTTGTACACAAACTCGCTCGGATCAGTCATTAGCCCGCATGGTTTTTCTTACCACTGCTACGCTGACGACACCCAATTAATTCTGTCCTTTCCCCGCTCAGAGACCCAGGTCGTCGCACGCATCTCTGCTTGTCTAGCTGACATCTCTCAGTGGATGTCTGCTCACCACCTCAAGCTCAACCTTGACAAGACTGAGCTGCTCTTCCTCCCGGGAAAAGATTGTCCCACTCTTGACCTAACAATCAACATCGGCACCTCAGTTGTTTCCCCGACTCAGACTGCAAGGAATCTGGGTGTGACCCTAGATAACAACCTGTCCTTCACTGCAAACATCGCTGCTACAACCCGCTGCTGCAGATACACGCTTTACAACATCAGGAGGATACGTCCCCAGCTGACTCAGAAAGCGACTCAGGTTCTGGTCCAGGCTCTCGTCATCTCACGCCTAGACTACTGCAACTCCCTCCTGGCTGGTCTACCTGCATGTACCATCCGACCTCTGCAGCTCATCCAGAATGCAGCGGCTCGTCTGGTCTTCAACCTTCCTAAATGTTCCCACACCACTCCGCTCCTCCGCTCCCTTCACTGGCTTCCGGTAACTGCTAGAATCCACTTCAAGACACTGGTACTTGCTTACCATGCTGCGAATGGATCTGGCCCTTCCTACATCCAGGACATGGTTAAACCGTACACCCCAGCGCGTGCACTACGCTCTGCATCAGCCAAACGACTCGCTGCACCCTCGCTGCGAGGGGGACCCAAGTTCCCATCGGCGAAAACACGTGGGTTTGCTATCCTGGCTCCAAGATGGTGGAATGAGCTCCCCATTGACATCAGGACAGCAGATAGCTTGCACATCTTCCGGCGCAAACTGAAAACTCATCTCTTTCGACTCCACTTCGAGCGTTAGAACGATTAACGAAGCACTTTTATACTAATAAAGGACTGGATTACCTAAAGCCAGTTGAGTAGCACTTGAAATGTTTGGCTCTATGAAACCTGATGTACTTTATGATTCTGTTTTCTTCAAGGTTGTGTCTTCCTGGTCGAATGTACTTATTGTAAGTCGCTTTGGATAAAAGCGTCAGCTAAATGTGATGAAATGTAATAAAAAGATTTGAGATCCAGAAGCAGAGATTTGAGATCCAGGAGCAGAGATTTGAGATCCACGAGCAGAGATTTAAGATCCAGAAGCAGAGATTTGAGATCCAGGAGCAGAGATTTGAGATCCAGGAGCAGAGATTTGAGATCCAGAAGCAGAGATTTAAGATCCAGAAGCAGAGATTTGAGATCCACTAGCAGAGATTTGAGATCCAGGAGCAGAGATTTGAGATCCAGAAGCAGAGATTTGAGATCCAGGAGCAGAGATTTAAGATCCAGAAGCAGAGATTTGAGATCCAGAAGCAGAGATTTGAGATCCAGGAGCAGAGATTTGAGATCCAGGAGCAGAGATTTGAGATCCAGGAGCAGAGATTTGAGATCCAGGAGCAGAGATTTAAGATCCAGGAGCAGAGATTTGAGATCCAGGAGCAGAGATTTGAGATCCAGGAGCAGAGATTTAAGATCCAGAAGCAGAGATTTGAGATCCACGAGCAGAGATTTAAGATCCAGGAGCAGAGATTTAAGATCCAGAAGCAGAGATTTGAGATCCACGAGCAGAGATTTAAGATCCAGGAGCAGAGATTTGAGATCCACGAGCAGAGATTTAAGATCCAGAAGCAGAGATTTAAGATCCACGAGCAGAGATTTGAGATCCACGAGCAGAGATTTGAGATCCAGGAGCAGAGATTTGAGATCCAGAAGCAGAGATTTGAGATCCACGAGCAGAGATTTGAGATCCAGAAGCAGAGATTTGAGATCCACGAGCAGAGATTTAAGATCCACGAGCAGAGATTTAAGATCCACGAGCAGAGATTTGAGATCCAGAAGCAGAGATTTGAGATCAACGAGCAGAGATTTTGAGATCCAGGAGCAGAGATTTGAGATCCAGGAGCAGAGATTTGAGATCCAGGAGCAGAGATTTGAGATCCACGAGCAGAGATTTGAGATCCAGGAGCAGAGATTTAAGATCCAGAAGCAGAGATTTAAGATCCACGAGCAGAGATTTGAGATCCAGGAGCAGAGATTTGAGATCCAGGAGCAGAGATTTGAGATCCAGGAGCAGAGATTTGAGATCCAGGAGCAGAGATTTAAGATCCAGGAGCAGAGATTTGAGATCCACGAGCAGAGATTTAAGATCCAGGAGCAGAGATTTGAGATCCAGGAGCAGAGATTTGAGATCCACGAGCAGAGATTTGAGATCCAGGAGCAGAGATTTGAGATCCACGAGCAGAGATTTAAGATCCAGGAGCAGAGATTTAAGATCCAGGAGCAGAGATTTGAGATCCACGAGCAGAGATTTGAGATCCAGGAGCAGAGATTTAAGATCCAGGAGCAGAGATTTGAGATCCACAATCAGAGATTTGAGATCCACGAGCAGAGATTTAAGATCCAGAGCAGAGATTTGAGATTCCAGGAGCAGAGATTTGAGATCCCGAGCAGAGATTTGAGATCCACGAGCAGAGATTATAAGATCCAGGAGCAGAGATTTAAGATCCAGGAGCAGAGATTTGAGATCCACGAGCAGAGATTTGAGATCCAGGAGCAGAGATTTAAGATCCAGGAGCAGAGATTTGAGATCCACGAGCAGAGATTTGAGATCCACGAGCAGAGATTTAAGATCCAGGAGCAGAGATTTGAGATCCAGGAGCAGAGATTTGAGATCACGGAGCAGAGATTTGAGATCCACGAGCAGAGATTTGAGATCCACGAGCAGAGATTAAGATCCAGGAGCAGAGATTTAAGATCCAGAAGCAGAGATTTAAGATCCAGGAGCAGAGATTTGAGATCCAGGAGCAGAGATTTGAGATCCAGGAGCAGAGATTTAAGATCCAGGAGCAGAGATTTGAGATCCACGAGCAGAGATTTAAGATCCAGGAGCAGAGATTTAAGATCCAGGAGCAGAGATTTAAGATCCAGGAGCAGAGATTTGAGATCCAGGAGCAGAGATTTGAGATCCAGGAGCAGAGATTTGAGATCCAGGAGCAGAGATTTAAGATCCAGGAGCAGAGATTTAGATCCAGGAGCAGAGATTTTGAGATCCAAGGAGCAGAGATTTAAGATCCAGGAGCAGAGATTTAAGATCCAGGAGCAGAGATTTGAGATCCACGAGCAGAGATTTGAGATCCAGGAGCAGAGATTTGAGATCCACGAGCAGAGATTTAAGATCCAGGAGCAGAGATTTAAGATCCACGAGCAGAGATTTGAGATCCAGGAGCAGAGATTTGAGATCCACGAGCAGAGATTTGAGATCCAGGAGCAGAGATTTAAGATCCACGAGCAGAGATTTAAGATCCACTAGCAGAGATTTAAGATCCACGAGCAGAGATTTGAGATCCAGGAGCAGAGATTTGAGATCCAGGAGCAGAGATTTGAGATCCAGGAGCAGAGATTTAAGATCCACGAGCAGAGATTTGAGATCCCAGGAGCAGAGATGTAAGATCCAGGAGCAGAGATTTAAGATCCAGGAGCAGAGATTTGAGATCCAGGAGCAGAGATTTGAGATCCAGGAGCAGAGATTTAAGATCCACGAGCAGAGATTTGAGATCCAGGAGCAGAGATTTAAGATCCACGAGCAGAGATTTGAGATCCACGAGCAGAGATTTGAGATCCAGGAGCAGAGATTTGAGATCCAGGAGCAGAGATTGAGATCCAGGAGCAGAGATTTGAGATCCACGAGCAGAGATTTGAGATCCAGGAGCAGAGATTTGAGATCCAGGAGCAGAGATTTGAGATCCAGGAGCAGAGATTTAAGATCCACGAGCAGAGATTTGAGATCCACGAGCAGAGATTTGAGATCCAGGAGCAGAGATTTGAGATCCAGGAGCAGAGATTTGAGATCCAGGAGCAGAGATTTGAGATCCACGAGCAGAGATTTGAGATCCAGGAGCAGAGATTTGAGATCCAGGAGCAGAGATTTGAGATCCAGGAGCAGAGATTTGAGATCCAGGAGCAGAGATTTGAGATCCAGGAGCAGAGATTTGAGATCCAGGAGCAGAGATTTAAGATCCAGGAGCAGAGATTTGAGATCCAGGAGCAGAGATTTGAGATCCACGAGCAGAGATTTGAGATCCAGGAGCAGAGATTTGAGATCCAGGAGCAGAGATTTGAGATCCGCAAGCGCATTTTTGGTTGACAAATACAAAATGGATTCACAAATGCCTGATCGAAAGTTGTCAATGTTAAAGAGATAATCACAGATCTTTTTTTTATTTGTGAAAATATTTAGCGTATTTGCAGATCTGTTTTACACTTGCACATTTATTTGTGAGTTTGCAAATCTTTTAAATGCATTTCTGGTGTTTTACAAATCACATATTTACACACAAATAATTACGAGACATATCTATGCCCACATATTGGGCTATATAAATAAACATTGATTGATTGAATGTTTGCAAGGCGGAGGTTCCGCGTGGTGGAAAGAACAGAGCTACGTTCAACACGACCAATCTAATACGCCACCTGAGAAACAAACACCATCAACAACACAACGAGTGCAGAGCGGCCACTCAGGGAACGGCACAGACACAACCCACACTTTGAGAGACTTTCAAAAGGAAAGAGAAACTGCCCCAGAACAGTGAAAAGGCCAAGATAGCTGAATTCATCGCGTTGGATGACCAGCCGTTATCTGTTACCTTTTTTTTCTCTTAATGCATTGCATAAAGATCGGATCGGGAAAAATCGGTATCGGCAGATTGTCAAAATCAAATGATCGGAAGCAAAAAAATGTGATCGGGGACATCCCTAACTTTGACTTAAGTAACATTTTGAAGGCAGGGCTGCTACCTGAGTACTTTTGACTGTTGGTACTTTGACTTAAATCAGAAGTCAAAGTACTTCTCCTTGTAAACAAAGCGTCCCACAATGCATCAGTCCCTCACTACATCACAACAGGTCTTTCTAAAAGTTATTCTGTCAGTTTATAAAACGCTGAGTCATGTTGTATCAAATATATGTGAGCACATCCCTGAAGGAGGGGCTGTTTGCATCTGATGACCTCCCCCTTCAAAACCCACCTAACAGCAAAACACACCAATACACTACACTCTGAGAACCCGTCTCACTCCTGCTACCTGTGGACAGCTACACTCTGAGGAGACACCAGTCTCACTCCTGCTACCTGTGGACAGGTACACTCTGAGGAGACACCTGTCTCACTCCTGCTACCTGTGGACAGCTACACTCTGAGGAGACACCAGTCTCACTCCTGCTACCTGTGGACAGCTACACTCTGAGGAGACACCAGTCTCACTCCTGCTACCTGTGGACAGCTACACTCTGAGGAGACACCAGTCTCACTCCTGCTACCTGTGGACAGGTACACTCTGAGGAGACACCAGTCTCACTCCTGCTACCTGTGGACAGGTACACTCTGAGGAGACACCAGTCTTACTCCTGCTACCTGTGGACAGCTACACTCTGAGGAGACACCAGTCTCACTCCTGCTACCTGTGGACAGGTACACTCTGAGGAGACACCAGTCTCACTCCTGCTACCTGTGGACAGCTACACTCTGAGGAGACACCAGTCTCACTCCTGCTACCTGTGGACAGGTACACTCTGAGGAGACACCAGTCTCACTCCTGCTACCTGTGGACAGGTACACTCTGAGGAGACACCAGTCTCACTCCTGCTACCTGTGGACAGCTACACTCTGAGGAGACACCAGTCTCACTCCTGCTACCTGTGGACAGGTACACTCTGAGGAGACACCAGTCTCACTCACTGCTACCTGTGGACAGCTACACTCTGAGGAGACACTAGTCTCACTCCTGCTACCTGTGGACAGCTACACTCTGAGGAGACACCAGTCTCACTCCTGCTACCTGTGGACAGGTACACTCTGAGGAGACACCAGTCTCATCTGCTACCTGTGGACAGCTACACTCTGAGGAGACACCAGTCTCACTCCTGCTACCTGTGGACAGGTACACTCTGAGGAGACACCTGTCTCACTCCTGCTACCTGTGGACAGGTACACTCTGAGGAGACACCAGTCTCACTCCTGCTACCTGTGGACAGGTACACTCTGAGAACCCGTCTCACTCCTGCTACCTGTGGACAGGTTACACTCTGAGGAGACACCAGTCTCACTCCTGCTACCTGTGGACAGCTACACTCTGAGGAGACACCAGGTCTCACTCCTGCTACCTGTGGACAGGTACACTCTGAGGAGACACCTGTCTCACTCCTGCTAACCTGTGGACAGGTACACTCTGAGGAGACACCAGTCTCACTCCTGCGTACCTGTGGACAGGTACACTCTGAGAACCCGTCTCACTCCTGCTACACTGTGGACAGGTACACTCTGAGGAGACACCAGTCTCACTCCTGCTACCTGTGGACAGGTACCACCTGAGGAGACACCAGTCTCACTCCTGCTACCTGTGGACAGCTACACTCTGAGGAGACACAGTCTCACTCCTGCTACCTGTGGACAGGTACACTCTGAGGAGACACCAGTCTCACTCCTGCTACCTGTGGACAGGTACACTCTGAGGAGACAACCGTCTCACTCCTTGCTACCTGTGGACAGGTACACACTGAGGAGACACCAGTCTCACTCCTGCTACCTGTGGACAGCTACACTCTGAGGAGGACACCTGTCTCACTCCTGCCTACCTGTGGACAGCTACACTCTGAGGAGACACAGTTCTCACTCCTGCTACCTGTGGACAGGTACACTCTGAGGAGACTCCAGTCTCACTCCTGCTACCTGTGGACAGGTACACTCTGAGGAGACTCCAGTCTCACTCCTGCTACCTGTGGACAGCTACACTCTGAGAACCCGTCTCACTCCTGCTACCTGTGGACAGGTACACTCTGAGGAGACACCTGTCTCACTCCTGCTACCTGTGGACAGGTACACTCTGAGGAGACACCAGTCTCACTCCTGCTACCTGTGGACAGGTACACTCTGAGAACCCGTCTCACTCCTGCTACCTGTGGACAGCTACACTCTGAGGAGACACCAGTCTCACTCCTGCTACCTGTGGACAGCTACACTCTGAGGAGACACCAGTCTCACTCCTGCTACCTGTGGACAGGTACACTCTGAGGAGACACCAGTCTCACTCCTGCTACCTGTGGACAGGTACACTCTGAGGAGACACCAGTCTCACTCCTGCTACCTGTGGGACAGCTACACTCTGAGGAGACACCAGTCTCACTCCGCTACCTGTGGACAGGTACACTCTGAGGAGACACCAGTCTCACTCCTGCTACCTGTGGACAGGTACACTCTGAGGAGACACCAGTCTCACTCCTGCTACCTGTGGACAGGTACACTCTGAGGAGACACCAGTCTCACTCCTGCTACCTGTGGACAGGTACACACTGAGGAGACACCAGTCTCACTCCTGCTACCTGTGGACAGGTACACACTGAGGAGACACCAGTCTCACTCCTGCTACCTGTGGACAGCTACACTCTGAGAACCCGTCTCACTCCTGCTACCTGTGGACAGGTACACTCTGAGGAGACACCAGTCTCACTCCTGCTACCTGTTGAAAGGTACACTCTGAGAACCCGTCTCACTCCTGCTACCTGTGGACAGCTACACTCTGAGGAGACACCAGTCTCACTCCTGCTACCTGTGGACAGCTACACTCTGAGGAGACACCAGTCTCACTCCTGCTACCTGTGGACAGGTACACTCTGAGGAGACACCTGTCTCACTCCTGCTACCTGTGGACAGGTACACACTGAGGAGACACCAGTCTCACTCCTGCTACCTGTGGACAGGTACACACCGAGGAGACACCAGTCTCACTCCTGCTACCTGTGGACAGCTACACTCTGAGGAGACACCAGTCTCACTCCTGCTACCTGTGGACAGGTACACTCTGAGGAGACACCTGTCTCACTCCTGCTACCTGTGGACAGGTACACACTGAGGAGACACCAGTCTCACTCCTGCTACCTGTGGACAGCTACACTCTGAGGAGACACCAGTCTCACTCCTGCTACCTGTGGACAGGTACACACCGAGGAGACACCAGTCTCACTCCTGCTACCTGTGGACAGCTACACTCTGAGGAGACACCAGTCTCACTCCTGCTACCTGTGGACAGATACACTCTGAGGAGACACCAGTCTCACTCCTGCTACCTGTGGACAGGTACACTCTGAGGAGACACCAGTCTCACTCCTGCTACCTGTGGACAGGTACACACTGAGGAGACACCAGTCTCACTCCTGCTACCTGTGGACAGGTACACTCTGAGAACCCGTCTCACTCCTGCTACCTGTGGACAGCTACACTCTGAGGAGACACCAGTCTCACTCCTGCTACCTGTGGACAGCTACACTCTGAGGAGACACCAGTCTCACTCCTGCTACCTGTGGACAGCTACACTCTGAGAACCCGTCTCACTCCTGCTACCTGTGGACAGCTACACTCTGAGGAGACACCAGTCTCACTCCTGCTACCTGTGGACAGCTACACTCTGAGGAGACACCAGTCTCACTCCTGCTACCTGTGGACAGCTACACTCTGAGGAGACACCAGTCTCACTCCTGCTACCTGTGGACAGGTACACTCTGAGAACCCATCTCACTCCTGCTACCTGTGGACAGCTACACTCTGAGGAGACACCAGTCTCACTCCTGCTACCTGTGGACAGGTACACTCTGAGGAGACACCAGTCTCACTCCTGCTACCTGTGGACAGGTACACTCTGAGGAGACACCAGTCTCACTCCTGCTACCTGTGGACAGGTACACTGAGGAGACACCAGTCTCACTCCTGCTAACCTGTGGACAGCTACACTCTGAGGAGACACCAGTCTCACTCCTGCTACCTGTGGACAGGTACACTCTGAGGAGACACCAGTCTCACTCCTGCTACCTGTGGACAGGTACACTCTGAGGAGACACCAGTCTCACTCCTGCTACCTGTGGACAGGTACACTCTGAGGAGACACCAGTCTCACTCCTGCTACCTGTGGACAGGTACACACTGAGGAGACACCAGTCTCACTCCTGCTACCTGTGGACAGGTACACACTGAGGAGACACCAGTCTCACTCCTGCTACCTGTGGACAAGCTACACTCTGAGGAGACACCAGTCTCACTCCTGCTACCTGTGGACAGCTACACTCTGAGGGAGACTCCAGTCTCACTCCTGCTACCTGTGGACAGGTACACTCTGAGGAGACTCCAGTCTCACTCCTGCTACCTGTGGACAGGTACACTCTGAGGAGACTCCAGTCTCACTCCTGCTACCTGTGGACAGGCTACACCTCTGAGGAGACACCAGTCTCACTCCTGCTACCTGTGGACAGGTACACTCTGAGGAGACACCAGTCTCACTCCTGCTACCTGTGGACAGGTACACTCTGAGGGAGACACCAGTCTCACTCCTGCTACCTGTGGACAGCTACACTCTGAGGAGACACCAGTCTCACTCCTGCTACCTGTGGACAGGTACACTCTGAGGAGACACCAGTCTCACTCCTGCTACCTGTGGACAGGTACACTCTGAGGAGACACCAGTCTCACTCCTGCTACCTGTGGACAGGTACACTCTGAGGAGACACCAGTCTCACTCCTGCTACCTGTGGACAGGTGCACTCTGAGGAGACACCACTCTCACTCCTGCTACCTGTGGACAGGTACACTGAGGAGACACCAGTCTCACTCCTGCTACCTGTGGACAGGTACACTCTGAGGAGACACCAGTCTCACTCCTGCTACCTGTGGACAGGTACACTCTGAGGAGACACCAGTCTCACTCCTGCTACCTGTGGACAGCTACACTCTGAGGAGACACCAGTCTCACTCCTGCTACCTGTGGACAGGTACACTCTGAGGAGACACCAGTCTCACTCCTGCTACCTGTGGACAGCTACACTCTGAGGAGACACCAGTCTCACTCCTGCTACCTGTGGACAGCTACACTCTGAGGAGACACCAGTCTCACTCCTGCTACCTGTGGACAGCTACACTCTGAGGAGACACCAGTCTCACTCCTGCTACCTGTGGACAGCTACACTCTGAGGAGACACCAGTCTCACTCCTGCTACCTGTGGACAGGTACACTCTGAGGAGACACCAGTCTCACTCCTGCTACCTGTGGACAGGGTACACTCTGAGGAGACACCAGTCTCACTCCTGCTACCTGTGGACAGGTACACTCTGAGGAGACACCAGTCTCACTCCTGCTACCTGTGGACAGGTACACTCTGAGGAGACACCAGTCTCACTCTGCTACCTGTGGACAGGTACACTCTGAGGAGACACCAGTCTCACTCCTGCTACCTGTGGACAGGTACACTCTGAGGAGACACCAGTCTCACTCCTGCTACCTGTGGACAGGTACACTGAGGAGACACCAGTCTCACTCCTGCTACCTGTGGACAGGTACACTCTGAGGAGACACCAGTCTCACTCCTGCTACCTGTGGACAGGTACACTCTGAGGAGACACCAGTCTCACTCCTGCTACCTGTGGACAGGTACACACTGAGGAGACACCTGTCTCACTCCTGCTACCTGTGGACAGCTACACTCTGAGGAGACACCAGTCTCACTCCTGCTACCTGTGGACAGGTACACTCTGAGGAGACACCAGTCTCACTCCTGCTACCTGTGGACAGCTACACTCTGAGGAGACACCAGTCTCACTCCTGCTACCTGTGGACAGCTACACTCTGAGGAGACACCAGTCTCACTCCTGCTACCTGTGGACAGCTACACTCTGAGGAGACACCAGTCTCACTCCTGCTACCTGTGGACAGGTACACACCGAGGAGACCACCAGTCTCACTCCTGCTACCTGTGGACAGCTACACTCTGAGGAGACACCAGTCTCACTCCTGCTACCTGTGGACAGATACACTCTGAGGAGACACCAGTCTCACTCCTGCTACCTGTGGACAGGTACACTCTGAGGAGACACCAGTCTCACTCCTGCTACCTGTGGACAGCTACACTCTGAGGAGACACCAGTCTCACTCCTGCTACCTGTGGACAGGTACACTCTGAGGAGACACCAGTCTCACTCCTGCTACCTGTGGACAGCTACACTCTGAGGAGACACCAGTCTCACTCCTGCTACCTGTGGACAGGTACACACCGAGGAGTAAGGCTGCACGATACATCGTGTCGTGACGATAATCGCGTAATGCGCATGTGGGATTTTGACATCGCAGGACATGCGATTTTATTTAATATTTTTAGGACGTGCGATATTAAGTAGACAAATGAACTCAAACACGTCATGTTACAATTATTTTTGCTGCTTGCTACAAAAGGAAAACTCGCACAGCTCTCAGGGGTACTTGAGTGAGTGACATGCAGGCTCTGCATGCACAGCAAACCACCAATCACAACCATTCTTGATCAGATCACAGCAGGATAACCGAGCTAGCTCAGCTTGTTGCTCTGATAGCTTAAGATCCAGAAGTACGTGACTAAAATCCTTCATCCGGTCAAAAATACCAATTGTATAGCACTAAAGTTCAAGAAAGGGTGGTTTGCGGATAAAAAAAATATTTTCTTCAATTCCTGTATTTCTTCACATCGCAATATATATCGCAGGGGGAAAAAATATCGCAATGTCAGTTTTTTTCAATATCGGTACACTCTGAGAAGACACCTGTCTCACTCCTGCTACCTGTGGACAGGTACACTCTGAGGAGACACCTGTCTCACTCCTGCTACCTGTGGACAGCTACACTGAGAAGACACCTGTCTCACTCCTGCTACCTGTGGACAGGTACACTGAGGAGACACCAGTCTCACTCCTGCTACCTGTGGACAGCTACACTGAGAAGAAACCTGTCTCACTCCTGCTACCTGTGGACAGCTACACTGAGAAGACACCTGTCTCACTCCTGCTACCTGTGGACAGGTACACTGAGAAGACACCTGTCTCACTCCTGCTACCTGTGGACAGGTACACTCTGAGGAGACACCAGTCTCACTCCTGCTACCTGTGGACAGCTACACTGAGAAGACACCTGTCTCACTCCTGCTACCTGTGGACAGGTACACTCTGAGGAGACACCTGTCTCACTCCTGCTACCTGTGGACAGGTACACTCTGAGGAGACACCAGTCTCACTCCTGCTACCTGTGGACAGCTACACTGAGAAGACACCTGTCTCACTCCTGCTACCTGTGGACAGGTACACTGAGGAGACACCAGTCTCACTCCTGCTACCTGTGGACAGGTACACTCTGAGGAGACACCTGTCTCACTCCTGCTACCTGTGGACAGGTACACTCTGAGGAGACACCTGTCTCACTCCTGCTACCTGTGGACAGGTACACTCTGAGGAGACACCAGTCTCACTCCTGCTACCTGTGGACAGGTACACTGAGGAGACACCAGTCTCACTCCTGCTACCTGTGGACAGCTACACTGAGAAGACACCTGTCTCACTCCTGCTACCTGTGGACAGGTACACTGAGAAGACACCAGTCTCACTCCTGCTACCTGTGGACAGGTACACTGAGGAGACACCAGTCTCACTCCTGCTACCTGTGGACAGGTACACTCTGAGGAGACACCTGTCTCACTCCTGCTACCTGTGGACAGGTACACTGAGGAGACACCAGTCTCACTCCTGCTACCTGTGGTGGGAAGTAACCATGTACTTCACTTGAGTATTTCCATGCACTACTATCATACTTCTGCCCCCTTGTGTTTTGTGACACTTTTACCAACTTCTGTTTACATACAAGACACATCTTTATGATATAATGCAGTACAATACTGCCAATATGTGTACATGTACTTCTGAGCAGTTAAAAGAAGGCTTCATTTTGTATTCTATAATAAAGTACTTCCTGAACAGCCACGCTGCATAATGGTTACTTTAGAAACTGGAAATACATTTAGCTGAAAATACTTCTATACTCAAGTAATATTTGGAATCCAGGACTGTTACCTTTAGTATTTTCAGACCAAATTACTTCTACTTTTACTCAAGTACAATATATGAGTACTTCTACTTTTACTAAAGTACAAGATCTGAGTACTTCTACTTTTACTCAAGTACAAGATCTGAGTACTTCTACTTTTACTCAAGTACAAGATCTCAGTACTTCTATTTTTACTCAAATACCAGATCTGAGTAGTTGTACTTAAATGCAATATCTGTGTACTTGTAGTCTAGTACAATATGTGAGTACCCCCCCCCCCCCCCTCTCTCCCCCGGCTGCTGCGGGTTAGCGGCTAACAGCTAACAGCTAGCAGCTAACAGCCACGGCCGATCCATAAACTGCACAAACCCCCTCCAGAGAGCCCATCCACCCCCCCACACACCTGGCAGGCTATTATCACCTGGATCTCAGGTGAACCCGCGCGCTAACTGCCCCCCGCTAGCACTAACTGAGCGTGTTGTTCAGCCTCGCGCAGAAGCCCGTTTATCGTTAGAAAGATGGCGGGCAGAACACAAGCTAGGTGGCTAAGCTAGCCGAGCTACTCACCGATCACTAGCCCGCGTTAATATAATAGATATCGGCCGTGGCGGTGTGTGATACCCGGGGGACCGGGGGTCGGGGTGACCGGGGGTCGGTGAGCAGGCACCGCCGGTACCGACAGCCGGGAGCGGGCCGTGGGAAGGACCGGTTATGTGGGTGTTTGTGTAGCTAAAGAGCCGTTAGCCTGTTAGCTGAGCTTTGTCTGGAGGCGCGGAGGATCCTCTCTCACACACTAACACACACAACAACACACTCACACTCACACTCACACTCACACACACACACACACACCCGCGCCGGTACTGTCACTCACGTCGGGACTCGGTCCTCCGGTCCACCAGCGAAGCTCCGGTCAGTTTTTCTGGAAGCTTTTTTTTAATTATTTAGCGAAGTAGCATAATGGATGAGTTATCAGCTGTCTACCGTGTGCGCAGGCGCGGTGGAGAGCAGCATCATGGATGTTGTTGTGATCGGGTTGGCTGCTCGGAGAGTGTGTGGCGCTGTGATTGGCTGCGCGGTGTTTGCGGAGCTATGATTAGTTATTGGGGGTGTTAAGCGCTGTGATTGGTCAGTGAGTTAGTTTAAGTGCAGTGACTGGCTGCGGCGACGACTAAGCTGCTGTGATTGGTCGCGGAGGCTTACCTGGTTTAGAATGTCGCCGCTATTGGAACTACGTTTCCCAGCATGCAGCGCGCCTGAACGGACGCCCGCTCTGCATCGAGTTATAACTGATCGTGTTTATCGATTACCTGACTCATTAAACTAATTAACATGCTTTTTTTTTAATCAATTTACCAACTAAACTACCTAACTGATCTTTATATTGATTAACTGATTCAACTCAATAACTGCTAGGCTACTAGTAATGGTTGACTGTTGAATAAAACAACTGGCAGCATCGAACCAGCATAGCAGCGCGTGATGCTAGTGTATATAAGTATGACCAATACTGAAGTCTTGACACCATGAACTACAGGCGTACACATTACGATACAGACCCTATAGAAGCATTTATTATGGATCAGGGGAAACACAGACTTCCCGTGTTTCCCCTTTAACTGAGTGAATCTAACGTGGCTCATTAACACATGCCTGCTGGCTCATATGTGTGAAACTGAATACAATCATCAATGCTTTATTACATATGGAAATGTGTGAAGAGACTCTCTCTTTCCACAGAGGGGACACATGTCTCTTCTATCAACATGTGTCCTCTCTTCTTCCGTGTCTCTTCTACACCAACATGTGTCCTCTCTTCTCCGTGTCTCTTCTACACCAACATGTGTCCTCTCTTCTCCGTGTCTCTTCTACAACCAACATGTGTCCTCTCTTCTCTCGTGTCTCTTCTACACCACATTGTGTCCTCTCTCTTCGTGTCTCTTCTACACCAACATGTGTCCTCTCTTCTCCGTGTCTCTTCTACACCAACATGTGTCCTCTCTTCTTCGTGTCTCTTCTACACCAAAATGTGTCCTCTCTTCTTCGTGTCTCTTCTACACCAACATGTGTCCCCTCTTCTTCATGTCTCTTCTACACCAACATGTGTCCCCTCTTCTTCGTGTCTCTTCTACATCAACATGTGTCCTCTCTTCTTCGTGTCTCTTCTACACCAACATGTGTCCTCTCTTCTTCGTGTCTCTTCTACACCAACATGTGTCCTCTCTTCTTCATGTCTCTTCTACAACATGTGTCCTCTCTTCTCCGTGTCTCTTCTACACCAACATGTGTCCTCTCTTCTTCGTGTCTCTTCTACACCAACATGTGTCCTCTCTTCTTCGTGTCTCTTCTACACCAACATGTGTCCTCTCTTCTTCGTGTCTCTTCTACACCAACATGTGTCCTCTCTTCTTCATGTCTCTTCTACACCAACATGTGTCCTCTCTTCTTCATGTCTCTTCTACCAACATGTGTCCTCTCTTCTTCATGTCTCTTCTACACCAACATGTGTCCTCTCTTCTTCATGTCTCTTCTACACCAACATGTGTCCTCTCTTCTTCATGTCTCTTCTACACCAACATGTGTCCTCTCTTCTTCGTGTCTCTTCTACACCAACATGTGTCCTCTCTTCTTCGTGTCTCTTCTACACCAACATGTGTCCTCTCTTCTTCGTGTCTCTTCTACACCAACATGTGTCCTCTCTTCTTCATGTCTCTTCTACACCAACATGTGTCCTCTCTTCTTCATGTCTCTTCTTCATCAACATGTGTCTCCTCTTCTTCGTGTCTCTTCTACATCAACATGTGTCCTCTCTTCTTCGTGTCTCTTCTACACCAACATGTGTCCTCTCTTCTTCGTGTCTCTTCTACACCAACATGTGTCCTCTCTTCTTCATGTCTCTTCTACCAACATGTGTCCTCTCTTCTCCGTGTCTCTTCTACACCAACATGTGTCCTCTCTTCTCCGTGTCTCTTCTACATCAACATGTGTCCTCTCTTCTTCGTGTCTCTTCTACACCAACATGTGTCCTCTCTTCTTCGTGTCTCTTCTACACCAATGTGTCCTCTCTTCTTCATGTCTCTTCTAACCAACATGTGTCCTCTCTTCTTCTCGTGTCTCTTCTTCATCAACATGTTGTCCCCTCTTCTTCGTGTCTCTTCTACACCAACATGTGTCCTCTCTTCTTCGTGTCTCTTCTACACCAACATGTGTCCTCTCTTCTTCATGTCTCTTACCAACATGTGTCCTCTCTTCTCCGTGTCTCTTCTACACCAACATGTGTCCTCTCTTCTTCTCGTGTCTCTTCATACACCAACATGTGGTCCTCATCTTCTTCGTGTCTCTTCTACACAACATGTGTCCTCTCTTCTTCGTGTCTCTTCTACACCAACATGTGTCCTCATCTCTTCGTGTCTCTTCTACACCAACATGTGTCCTCTCTTCTTCGTGTCTTCTTCTACACCAACATGTGTCCCCCTCTTCTTCTTGTCTCTTCTACAACACCAACATGTGGTCCCCTCTTCTCTTCGTGTCTCTTCTACATCAACATGTGTCCTCTCTTCTTCAGTGTCTCTTCTACACCAACAGTGTGTCCCCTCTTCTTCATGTCTCTTCTACACCAACATTGTCCCCTCTTCTCGTGTCTCTTCTACATCAACATGTGTCCCCTCTTCTTCATGTCTCCTCTACATCAACATGGTGTCCCCTCTTCTTCATGTCTCTTCTACATCAACATGTGTCCCCTCTTCTTCATGTACTTCTTCATCAACATGTGTCCCCTCTTCTTCATGTCTCTTCTACATCAACATGTGTCCCCTCTTCTTCGTGTCTCTTCTACATCAACATGTGTCCCCCCTCTTCTTCATGTCTCTTCTACAATCAACATGTGTCCCCTCTTCTCCATGTCTCTTCTACATCAACATGTGTCCCCTCTTCTTCATGTCTCTTCTACATCAACATGTGTCCCCTCTTCTTCATGTCTCTTCTTCATCAACATGTGTCCCCTCTTCTTCATGTCTCTCTTCTACATCAACATGTGTCCCCTCTTCTCATGTATCTTCTTCATCAACATGTGTCCCCTCTCTTCATGTCTCTTCTACATAAACATGTGTCCCCTCTTCTCCATGTCTCTTCTACATCAACATGTGTCCCCCTCTTCATTCATGTCTCTTCTACATCAACATGTGTCCCTTCTTCTTCATGTCTCTTCTACATCAACCTGTGTCCCCTCTTCTCATGTCTCTTCTTCATCAACATGTGTCCCCTCTTCTTCATGTCTCTTCTACATCACCATGTGTCCCCTCTTCTTCGTGTCTCTTCTACATCAACATGTGTCCCCTCTTCTTCATGTCTCTTCTACATCAACATGTGTCCCCTCTTATTCATGTATCTTCTACATCAACATGTGTCCCCTCTTCTTCATGTCTCTTCTACATCAACATGTGTCCCCTCTTCTCCATGTCTCTTCTACATCAACATGTGTCCCCTCTTCTTCATGTCCTCTTCTACATCACCATGTGTCCCCTCTTCTTCATGTCTCTTCTACATCAACATGTGTCCCCTCTTCTTCATGTATCTTCTTCATCAACATGTGTCCCCTCTTCTCCATGTCTCTTCTACATCAACATGTGTCCTCTCTTCTCCATGTCTCTTCTACATCAACATGTGTCCCCTCTTCTTCATGTCTCTTCTACATCAACATGTGTCCCCTCTTCTTCATGTCTCTTCTACATCAGCATGTGTCCCCTCTTCTTCATGTCTCTTCTACATCAACATGTGTCCCCTCTTCTTCATGTCTCTTCTTCATCAACACGTGTCCCCTCTTCTTCATGTCTCTTCTACATCAACATGTGTCCCCGTCTTCTTCATGTCTCTTCTACATCAACATGTGTCCCCTCTTCTCCATGTCTCTTCTACATCAACATGTGTCCCCTCTTCTTCATGTCTCTTCTTCATCAACATGTGTCCTCTCTTCTCCATGTCTCTTCTACATCAGCATGTGTCCTCTCTTCTCCATGTCTCTTCTACATCAACATGTGTCCCCTCTTCTTCATGTCTCTTCTACATCAGCATGTGTCCTCTCTTCTTCATGTCTCTTCTACATCAACATGTGTCCCCTCTTCTCCATGTCTCTTCTACATCAGCATGTGTCCTCTCTTCTTCATGTCTCTTCTACATCAACATGTGTCCCCTCTTCTTCATGTCTCTTCTACATCAACATGTGTCCTCTCTTCTTCGTGTCTCTTCTACATCAACATGTGTCCCCTCTTCTTCGTGTCTCTTCTACATCAACATGTGTCCCCTCTTCTTCGTGTCTCTTCTACATCAAACATGTGTCCCCTCTTCTTCCCTTTCGTGTCTCTTCTTCATCAACATGGTGTCCCCTCTTCTCCGTGTCTCTTCTACATCAACATGTGTCCCCTCTTCTCCGTGTCTCTTCTACATCAACATGTGTCCCCTCTTCTTTGTGTCTCTTCTACATCAACATGTGTCCCCTCTTCTTCATGTCTCTTCTACATCAACATGTGTCCCCTCTTCTTCATGTATCTTCTTCATCAACATGTGTCCCCTCTTCTCCATGTCTCTTCTACATCAACATGTGTCCCCTCTTCTTCGTGTCTCTTCTACATCAACATGTGTCCCCTCTTCTTCGTGTCTCTTCTACATCAACATGTGTCCCCTCTTCTTCGTGTCTCTTCTACATCAGCATGTGTCCCCTCTTCTTCATGTCTCTTCTACATCAACATGTGTCCCCTCTTCTTTGGGTCTCTTCTACATCAACATGTGTCCCCTCTTCTTCATGTCTCTTCTACATCAACATGTGTCCCCTCTTCTTCATGTCTCTTCTACATCAACATGTGTCCCCTCTTCTTCATGTCTCTTCTACATCAACATGTCCCCCCTCTTCTTCATGTCTCTTCTACATCAACATGTGTCCCCTCTTCTTCATGTCTCTTCTACATCAACATGTGTCCCCCTCTTCTTCAGTCTCTTCTACATCAACATGTGTCCCCTCTTCTTCATGTCTCTTCTACATCAAACATGTGTCCCCTCTTACTTCATGTCCTCTTCTACATCAACATGTGTCCCCTCTTCTCATGTCTCTTCTACATCAACATGTGTCCCCTCTTCTTCATGTCTCTTCTACATCAACATGTGTCCCCTCTTCTTCATGTCTCTTCTACATCAACATGTGTCCCCTCTTCTTCATGTCTCTTCTACATCAACATGTGTCCCCTCTTCTTCAGGTCTCTTCTACATCAACATGTCCCTCTTCTTCATGGCTCTTCCTACATCAACATGTGTCCCCTCTTCTCCTCATGTCTCTTCTACATCAACATGTGTCCCCTCTTCTTTCCATGTCTCTTCTACATCAACATGTGTCCCTCTCTTCTCGTGTCTTCTACACCAACATGTGTCCCCTCTTCTTCGTGTCTCTTCTACACCAACATGTGTCCTCTCTTCTCGTGTCTCTCTACATCAACATGTGTCCCCTCTTCTCGTGTCTCTTCTACACCAACATGTGTCCCTCTTCCTCATGTCTCTTCTACATCAACATGTGTCCCCTCTTCTCCGTGTCTCTTCTACACCAACATGTGTCCCCTCTTCTCTGTCTCTTCTACACCAACATGTGTCCCCTCTTCTCCGTGTCTCTCTACATCAACATGTGTCCTCTTCTTCGTGTCTTTCTACATCAACATGTGTCCCCTCTTCTTCATGTCTCTTCTACACCAACATGTGTCCCCTCTTCTTCGTGTCTCTTCTACATCAACATGTGTCCCCTCTTCTCATGTCTCTCTACATCAACATGTGTCCCCTCTTCTTCATGTCTCTTCTACATCAACATGTGTCCCCTCTTCCATGTCTCTTCTAACATCAAACAGTGTGTCCCTCTTCTCCATGTCTCTTCTACTAACATGTGTCCCCTCTTCTTCCATGTCTCTTCTACATCAACATGTGTCCCCTCTTCTTCTGGTCTCTTCTACATCAACATGTGTCCCCTCTTCTCCATGTCTCTTCTACATCACATGTGTCCCCTCTTCCTCAGGTCTCTTCTACATCAACATGTTGTCCCTCTTCTTGTCTTCGTGTCTCTTCTACATCAACATGTGTCCCCTCTTTCTTCATGTCTCATTCTACATCAACATGTGTCCCCTCTTCTCCATGTCTCTTCTACATCACACGTGTCCCCTCTTCTTCATGTCTCTTCTACATCAACATGTGTCCCCTCTTCTTCATGTCTCTTCTACAGTCAACATGTGTCCCTCTCTTCTCATGTCTCTTCTACATCAACATGTTCCCCTCTTCTTCATGTCTCTTCTACATCAGCATGTGTCCCCTCTTCTTCAGTGTCTCTTCTTACATCAACATGTGTCCCCTCTTCTCCGTGTCTCTTCTACATCAAAGCATGTGTCCCTCTTCTCTTCATGTCTCTTCTACATCAACATGTGTCTCCCTCTTCTTCATGTCTCTTCTACATCAACATGTGTCCCCTCTTCTTCATGTCTCTCTTCTACATCAACATGTGTCCCCTCTTCTCCATGTCTCTTCTACATCAACATGTGTCCCCTCTTCTTCGTGTCTCTTCTACATCACATGTTGTCCCCTCTTCTCACTGTCTCTTCTACATCAACATGTGGTCCCCTCTTCTCCATGTCTCTTCTACATCAACATGTGTCCCCTCTTCTTCATGTCTCTTCTACATCAACATGTGTCCCCTCTTCTTCATGTCTCTTCTACATCAACATGTGTCCTCTCTTCTTCATGTCTCTTCTACATCAACATGTGTCCCCTCTTCTCCATGTCTCTTCTACATCAACATGTGTCCTCTCTTCTTCATGTCTCTTCTACATCAACATGTGTCCTCTCTCCTAGTCTTCATGTCTCTTCTACATCAACATGTGTCCTGTCTTCTACATCAACATGTGTCCTCTCATGTCTCTTCTACATCAACATGTGTCCCCTCTTCTTCATGTCTCTTCTACATCAACATGTGTCCCCTCTTCTTCATGTCTCTTCTACATCAACATGTGTCCTCTCTTCTTCATGTCTCTTCTACATCAACATGTGTCCCCTCTCTCCATGTCTCTTCTACATCAACATGTGTCCCCTCTTCTTCATGTCTCTTCTACATCAACATGTGTCCCCTCTTTCTTCATGTCTCTTCTACATCAACATGTGTCCCCTCTTCTTCATGTCTCTTCTACATCAACATGTGTCCCCTCTTCTTCATGTCTTCTCTACATTAACATGTGTCCCCTCTTCTTCATGTCTCTTCTACATCAACATGTGTCCCCTCTTCTTCATGTCTCTTCTACATCAACATGTGTCCCCCTCTTCTTCATGTCTCTTCTACATCAACATGTGTCCCCTCTTCTCCGTGTCTCTTCTACATCAGCATGTGTCCCCTCTTCTTCATGTCTCTTCTACATCAACATGTGTCCCCTCTTCTCCGTGTCTCTTCTACATCAACATGTGTCCCCTCTTCTTCATGTCTCTTCTACATCAACATGTGTCCCCTCTTCTCCATGTCTCTTCTACATCACCATGTGTCCCCTCTTCCTCATGTCTCTTCTACATCAACATGTGTCCCCTCTTCTTCATGTCTCTTCTACATCAACATGTGTCCCCCCTCTTCTTCATGTCTCTTCTACATCATACATGTGTCCCCTCTTCTTCATGTCTCTTCTACATCAACATGTGTCCCCTCTTCTTTGTGTCTCTTCTACATCAACATGTGTCCCCTTCTTCTTCATGTCTCTTCTACATCAACATGTGTCCCCTCTTCTTCATGTATCTTCTTCATCAACATGTGTCCCCTCTTCTCCATGTCTCTTCTACATCAACATGTGTCCCCTCTTCTTCGTGTCTCTTCTACATCAACATGTGTCCCCTCTTCTTCGTGTCTCTTCTACATCAACATGTGTCCCCTCTTCTTCGTGTCTCTTCTACATCAGCATGTGTCCCCTCTTCTTCATGTCTCTTCTACATCAACATGTGTCCCCTCTTCTTTGTGTCTCTTCTACATCAACATGTGTCCCCTCTTCTTCATGTCTCTTCTACATCAACATGTGTCCCCTCTTCTTCATGTCTCTTCTACATCAACATGTGTCCCCTCTTCTTCATGTCTCTTCTACATCAACATGTCCCCCCCTCTTCTTCATGTCTCTTCTACATCAACATGTGTCCCCCTCTTCTTCATGTCTCTTCTACATCAACATGTGTCCCCCCTCTTCTCTTCATGTCTCTTCTACATCAACATGTGTCCCCTCTTCTTCATGTCTCTTCTACATCAACATGTGTCCCCTCTACTTCATGTCTCTTCTACATCAACATGTGTCCCCCCTCTTCTTCATGTCCTCTTCTACATCAACATGTGTCCCCTCTTCTCCATGTCTCTTCTACATCAACATGTGTCCCCTCTTCTTTCATGTCTCTTCTACATCAACATGTGTACCCTCTTCTTCATGTCTCTTCTACAATCAACTGTGTCCCCTCTTTCTCCGTGTCTCTTCTTCATCATAACATGTGTCCCCTCTTCTTCATGTCTCTTCTACATCAACATGTGTCCCCCTTCTCTTCTTCCATGTCTCCTCTACATCAACATGTGTCCCATCTTCTCCATGGTCCTCTTCTACATCAACATGTGTCCCCTCTTCCTCATGTCTCTTCTACATCAACATGTTCCCCCCTCTTCTCCGTGTCTCTTCTACATCAACATGTGTCCCCTCTTCTCCATGTCTCCTCTACATCAACATGTGTCCCCTCTTCTCCATGTCTCCTCTACATCAACATGTGTCCCCTCCTCTTCTCCATGTCTCTTCTACATCAACATGTGTCCCCTCTTCTTCGTGTCTCTTCTACATCAACAGTGTGTCTCCTCTTCTTCGTTCTCTTCTACATCAACATGTGTCCCCCTCTTCCTCATGTCTCTTCTACATCAACATGTGTCCCCTCTTCTCCATGTCTCCTCTACATCAACATGTGTCCCCTCTTCTCCATGTCTCTTCTACATCAACATGTGTCCCCTCTTCTCCATGTCTCTTCTACATCAACATGTGTCCCCTCTTCTTCGTGTCTCTTCTACATCAACATGTGTCCCCTCTTCTCCATGTCTCTTCTACATCAACATGTGTCCCCCTCTTCTTCATGTCTCTTCTACATCACAACATGTGTCCCTCTTCTTCGTGTCTCTTCTACATCAAACATGTGTCCCCTCTTCTTCATAGTCTCTTCTACATCAACATGTGTCCCCTCTTCTCCATGTCTCTTCTACATCAACACGTGTCCCCTCTTCTTCATGTCTCTCTACATCAACATGTGTCCCCTCTTCTTCATGTCTCCTTCTACATCAACATGTGTCCCCTCTTCTTCATGTCTCTTCTACATCAACATGTGTCCCCTCCTTCTTCATGTCTCTTCTACATCAGCATGTGTCCCCTCTTCTTCATGTCTCTTCTACATCAAACATGTGTCCCCTCTTCTCCGTGTCTCTTCTACATCAGCATGTGTCCACCTCTTCTTCATGTCTCTTCTACACAACATGTGTCTCCTCTTCTTCATGTCTCTTCTAATCAACATGTGTCCCCTCTTCTTCATGTCTCTTCTACATCAACAATGTGTCCCCTCTTCTCCATGTCTCTTCTACATCAACATGTGTCCCCTCTCTTCGTGTCTCTTCTACATCAACATGTGTCCCCTCTTCTCCATGTCTCTTCTACATCAACATGTGTCCCCCTTCTTCTCCATGTCTCTTCTACATCAACATGTGTCCCCTCTTCTTATGTCCTCTTCTACATCAAACATGTGTCCCCTCTTCTTCATGTCTCTTCTACATCAACATGTGGTCCGCTCTTCTTCATGTCTCTTTCTACATCAACATGTGTCCCCTCTTCTCCATGTCTCTTCTACATCAACATGTGTCCTCTCTTCTTTCATGTCCTCTTCTACATCAACATTGGTGCCGCTCTTCTTCATGTCTCTTCTACATCAACATGTGTCCCCTCTTCTCCATGTCTCTTCACATCAACATGTGTCCTCTCTTCTTCTTCATGTCTCTTCTCTACATCAACATGTGTCCCCTCTTCGTTCATGTCTCTTCTACATCAACATGTGTCCCCTCTTCTTCATGTCTCTTCTCTACATCAACATGTGTCCTCTCTTCTTCCATGTCTCTTCTACATCAACATGTGTCCCTCTCTTCTCCATGTCTCTTCTACATCAACATGTGTCCTCTCTTCTTCATGTCTCTTCTACTCAACATGTGTCCCCTCTTCTTCATGTCTCTTCTACATCAACAGTGTCCCCTCTCTTCTTCATGTCTCTTCTACATCAACATGTGTCCCCTCTTCTTCATGTCTTCTCTACATTAACATGTGTCCCCTCTTCTCATGTCTCTTCTACAATCAACATGTGTCCCCCTCTTCTTCAATGTCTCTTCTACTACATCAACATGTGTCCCCTCTTCTTCATGTCTCTTCTTCTACATCAACATGTGTCCCCTCTTCTCCGGGTCTCTTCTACATCAGCATGTGTCCCCTCTTCTTCATGGCTCTTCTACATCAACCTGTGTCCCCTCTTCTCCGTGTCTCTTTCTACATCAACATGTGTCCCCTCTTCTTCATGTCTCTTCTACATCAACATGTGTCCCCTCTTCTCCATGTCTCTTCTACATCACCATGTGTCCCCTCTTCCTCATGTCTCTTCTACATCAAACATGTGTCCCCTCTTCTTCATGTCTCTTCTACATCAACATGTGTCCCCTCTTCTTCATGTCTCTTCTACATCACATGTGTCCCCTCTTCTTCATGTCTCTTCTACATCAACATGTGTCCCCTCTTCTTCATGTCTCTTCTACATCAACATGTGTCCCCTCTTCTCCATGTCTCTTCTACATCAGCCAATCAGAGACAGGCTCTGGATATATCTGAGACCTGTGATATATTGATGAAGAAGAGGAATAATAGGGGACCTTTAAAATGTTTTTAATTTTATTATTATTATTACATTTTTATTAATTTATAAAAAAAATTTAAGTATATTTTGTTGTTACTCATTTTTATTTACAATATAATATATATAAAAAAAATGTTGTTATATATATAGGGGCTTGAAACAAACTGTGTCACTCTGTCACCCGTCATCTTGCCTCCCCGTCTCTTTGCTCCTTTCACACCAACTCCCGTTCTAGCTCCTCTTGCGCTCTTCTGGTTCGGAACCGGTTGTTCTCTTCAGGCCCGTGTTGTGCACACCCGCCCAGAGCCCGAGTGGTGCTGCGCCATCGCGTCATCGTTTGCCGTCGTGACGTCACCGTTTACGTGCTTCATAAAACCAAACCCCGCGGAAACCCCTCACATCGACAACAACAACAATGGCCGATTTAATTGAAGCGCTGCTCGTTTTGCTTTGGAGGACTTTCACACGAACTTTCCATTCGTCACAAGCGACTCTTCAAATGTTCTACACAATCACTCCCCTCCAGCATCCTCTGGACCTCTTGGGAGAGCAGATTCCCAGTAGGTAGCTGGGGCTCTTCAAGCGGACCTCCTGCTGTTTAAGTTTGGGGTTTTCCATCGTTGTGTACGAAACTGGACAAAACGTGGGCTTGTTGTTGTTGTTCAGGAGGTTGATCCTGCCTCTGACGTAAGCGTGACGTATTGGTTCCTTGCTTCTAGACCAGCGTTTCTCAAATTGTGGGGCGCGCCCCGCTGGTGGGGGCGCAGAGATGTGATAGGTGGGTCGCGAAATACAAAATAAATAAAAAATATGGAATATTGGGTTCAATCCCAGCAGTTATAATGTTGATTTATTCTGAGGTGATAGTAGGCTGACTTAGTAACTGTTTTAATGTGACCATTGCAGTAACACGCTCAGAGTCCATGAACTACACTGTCCTCCTTGGCTCCAAAAACCATTACCTCAGTTTTAATCTTTGTTTATGGAGAAAAGTTCTGACACATCCAGTCATTGATTTGTTCAATGCACTTACTCAGTGTTTGAATGAGACAATAGTCTCCTGGTGAAATTGTTTACGTACATTTGTGTGTCATCTGCATAGCTATGGTAACTTATTTAGTAGTTTTTTCATTATCTGAGGCCAGTGGTTAGCATGTAGATGTTTGTTACGTGCCGTAGTGTTTGTGTGGGTCGTGTGGGTGTTTTTCTCTCTCTCCCTCTGACTCCCCAGGTGCAGCCTGATTGTCCCAGGTGCAAGCCTCTCCCCAGGTGCTCCCAATCCTCAATCAGGGCTTCCATATAGGACCGGAGGAGGACGGCCAGGTGAGACGCTTTTTCTCTCCTTCTCATCTGGCTGCATGTGTGCAGCATGTCTCTGTGTGAGACCCAGCATAGTTGTGTGTTATTGTAAGAGTGTTTTTGTAATTTGGCTGGTGAGCCGCCTTACTTATCCACGAATTAACCTCACCTTAAACTCCTTCAGCATTTAGTTTCCTCTCCTTTTTCTCTCGTCCGGCTATCTTGTGTGTCGCTACTTCGTCCCTTGGTACCCCTAGCATCTACAAGGGAACGTAACATGGGGGCTCGTCCAATCTTTGAGACAAAGAGTGAGTATTTGGGTTGTTTTGTTAGTGTTGATTATTGTGTTTGGTGGTGAGCAGTAGTGTATATAAGTGTAGAATTGGCTGTGAAAGTATTTACTTGTTGAACATCTTCCTCAGTTTAGAGCGGGGAGTGTCTAGCTGGACTGAATCAGTCCTTCCTTCAGGCACTCATTTTTTATTTTGCCTTTTTTATTTTCGGGGTAATCCTGGGTGGGGATTTATTCCCTGTGGGGGCAGGCGATTCAGGGTTTCGGCCGCTGATGTTTGCCTTTTAAAGTCGCCTCGAGCCCGGCACGCCCCAGAAGATAGTTAGGTAAGTTTGGTAGGCAGGATCTGGGGAAGTTTGTAAATAAATATAATAATATTGTAAGTAGCCGTTGCTGAGGATGGTTTTTGTGTTGGAGCAGTTTGTGGCCAGTCCTACTGTGGGTCAGCTAGAGGGTGCAGGAAGGTTGATTTGCGGTTAGTTGCTGACCATTATCATGTTTCTGTCTCCTCGGCTCTGGTAAAAAGTGAACTCAAGGCTACTTTGATAACTGGACTAGTTGAACAGGGGGTTTTGAGGGCGGCCTGCTTTAGTGGAATCTCCTGGCACGGTGGTTCAGAGTGCTACGGAACAGGCAAACATTTTCACCACACCTCAGTTTGACTCGTTTTCGGCAGGATCCTCACCTACGGGGTCTAAATTAGATGCCAGGGTAAAAGTGCGTATGGCTCGTCTCCAGTGTGAGAGGGAGGAGCGTGAGCGAGAGTTTCAGCTCAGGAGGGAGCTGGAGATCAGGAAGCTGGAGATCAGGAAGTTGGAGCTGGAGGCAGACACTGCTGTCCGGATGCGTCAGCTAGAGCTCCAAGCAGCTGGGATGGGTGATTCTGCAGTTACACCTTCTGGTCCTGCTGCCTCCTTTGACGTGAGCAGGCATATTTCTTTGGTCCCTGTGTTTCGGAATCAGAGGTCGATGTCTATTTTGGTGCATTTGAGCGCATTGCTGCTGCCTGCACTGGCCAGAAGACGTGTGGGCTATTCTTTTACAGTGCAAGCTAGTCGGCAAGGCTCAAGCGGCTTGCTCTTTCTCTTTCTGTCGAGGGATAGTTTGGTGTATGAGAAGGTGAAAAGTGCTATTCTCAGGGCATATGAGCTTGTGCCTGAGGCCTACAGGCAGCGTTTCGCGGCATGAAGAAAGCTTTCTGGCCAAACGTATCGTGGACTTCGCGAGGGAGAAGAAAGCGCTCTTGACAGGTGGTGTAGAGCGTGTCGAGCTGATGACATTGCTTCAGTGTGCGAGCTAATGATGTTAGAGAGTTTAAAACACTGTGTACCGGAGCGTACGGTAGTCTATTTGAATGAGCAGAAAGTGACTACCCCTTCAGCAGGCTGCCACTCTGGCAGACGAGTTTGCGCTGATACACAAGAGCGTTTTTTTTCAGCGTGATCCTCCTCGCGGGACACTTAGAATAGAGCTCCTGACAATTACGTTCCATTGTTAGGGTCCCAGGAATAAACAGAGCTTGTCATTTTTGTCTTGACCCAGGTCATATGATAGCCGACTGTGCAGCTTGGAAGAGAAAGCAGACAGTGGATGGCAGGCGCCCAGAAGGGGGTGGGTTTGGTTACAGCAGTGTGTCCTAGTGGACGGGCCACTGTTACAAAGGGCCTGATGAGTGCTGGAAACTAATGTGTATCCTCAGGGCGTTATCCTCACTGTAGGGCTCGTAACGACGTGTCAACACGTGCTGTCAGGTCCGTTCTCTCTCCCAGGTCCGACACTAAGAGATTGTGTTTCTTTTGTCTTGACCCTGGTCATTTGGCGGCGGAGTGTGATGCTTGGAAGCAGCAGGTGGCAGTTTCCAAGCATCCAATGGTATGCTGGTGAACTGGGTGGGGGTGTTGTTGGTAACTGTGACCAAACACTTGTTTGGTTTTATGGGGGAAGTGTTACGTGCCGTAGTGTTTGTGTGGTGTGGGTGTTTTTCTCTCTCTCCCTCTGACTCCCCAGGTGCAGCCTGATTGTCCCCAGGTGCAGCCTCTCCCCAGGTGCTCCCAATCCTCAATCAGGGCTTCCATATAGGACCGGAGGAGGACGGCAGTGAGACGCCTTTTCTCGCCTTCTCATCTGGCTGCATGTGTGCAGCATGTCTCTGTGTGAGACCCAGCATAGTTGTGTGTTTATTGTAAGAGTGTTTTGTAATTTGGCTGGTGAGCCGCCTTACTTATACCAATTAAAACCTCACTTAAACTCCTTCAGCATTCAGTTTCCTCTCCTTTTTCTCTCGTCCGGCTATCTTGTGTGTCGCTACTTCCCTTGGTACCCCTAGCTCTACAAGGGAACGTAACAATGTTTAAGAGAAGAGGCCCAAGATGGAGCCTTGAGGAACCCCACATGTCATTTGTGTCCACTTATGGTGCATTTCCATTACAGCGCGGAGCTGGCTTTAAGCGTGCCGAGGCCCGTTTTTGGTTGCGTTTCCACTTAGCGTAGTACCAGCTAGCACAGGCATGGGCAAACTAAGGCCCGGATATTGGTACAAAATTGTCCAAATGATAGTAAAGACCGCATTCATTTAGCCTTTTTCCTGCAATACCCGGCATTTCAGTTGACCCCACTAGATGGCGCAATCTAGACACAAATTACCTTTGCTGGAGTCATCAACCCACCAAATACGTCACACTTACATTGGAGGGGGTCGAGATTAACCTGAGCAATACAAGTTCATGGCGAGTACAGCGAATACAAATTGTAACAAGCAGTAGCGCTGAGCAAAGTGACTAGAACGCGACCACACACTTATTAAAAACACTTATATAAAGTCAGGCAACACTAACCAGCTTAGTGTGGTTCTGTTTATTTTGTGTAGAAAATGGTTTATGCCACAATATGATAGCAACAAGTAGTTAAGATAGTCTGATTAGCTTCAGTTGCTATATGCTAACATCACCTGTAGAATACCAGAGAAACTTTCATAACAGCGTTGTGATGCCAAACAGCTTTCAGACTGAAACACATTCACTTATTGGGATGGGGGATATTTATCAGCTGCTTGTGACAGTCAGACAGTGAAAACTTTACAGCGGCTGCTGCCGCGAGTTAACGGGAAAATAAACTCCGGTAGACGAGCAGCACTGCAGCGGGCAGTAATGCAGCTGAACCACATTAATAAACAATGCACCACGGCACTCTGGAGAAAGGTATTAGGTTGGAGAAGTCGTTTTTTAATTGAATCTGGCTTCGTATAATTAAAAACTACCCGACGCAGTCCTCTATTGATGTTGTTGTGAGCGGTGTTGCGGAGAAAATCAGCGACGTAAAACGCTGTGTGGGACATAAGAAGGCACGTAAACAGTTACGTCATGACGCAAACGATGACGCAATAATTCACCTTAGAACCTAATTCACCTTTGAACCTGCATCTGTAACAATGAGCGCACCAAAAAAGAAAAGTCAACATTGAGTGCCGAGTGTTTAATGAGGAGTGGACAGCTAAATATTTTTTCACCGATCTGCTACTGGCCCAGCCCGTCTGTTAAATTTTAAAACTCATAGTGGCCCCCGAGCCAAAAAGTTTGCCCACCCTGGGCTAGCGGGTACTATTTCCAGTTTTTCTGGCCCCATAAAATCGAGGTTCTTTCCGGGCCAACAACCAAGCTGAGTATGCTAAACTAGAGAGCGAATCGCTGGCAAGGGGCTACAACTACAACAAGATGAACATATTTGACCGTGATTAAATTGTAATACACGTTTCTAAATGATGCCGAAGTAACAACATACTGATACCGGTTAGTAAAAACCATGAATTAATGCTTTGAGTCTGCAGACAGACGGCAGGCAAAAAACCTTTTGAAATGCGTGTTGTCTAATGGAGATCGGATCGATCAGGCTAAGCTAACGCAGTATATGCTACGACCGTCCACACTCCAGAGTCCTGCATCGGGTCGGGTACCCGACGGGTGACCCGCAAAAAAGGTGATTCGCGGGTGGTATTTTTTCAAACGCTTTTTTCCGGGTTCGGTTCTGGGTAAAACAAAGATGATGCGGGTCGGGTCGCGGGTGTTGCATAATAAATATATTAAAATAATAATAATTTAGTTTAATGTTTAAATCCTCAGACCTCTCCCCCGCGGGACCGCGCATAATCGTAACCTCTGCAGCGCATCAATCTAATGCTGTGTAAATTCTCCACATTCAAAATGGCTGAGGTGAAGCTCTCTAGCGGAGAATACAGCAATTTCAATAACACTTCCTCAAGAGCGAAATCCAACGTCTGGGAGGCTTTTGGTGTCATCCTGGAGAAAATAACCAACATCCCACGCTTTTTGAGACAAATATGCAACTGCGTGTGTTAATAATTGCACGTTTCCACTGCTCATAGGCTATGCGGGTTCGGGTCGGGTTGCGGAACTAATTAGCAATATGTGCGGGTAACGGGGCGGGTTCGGTATTGCACGTCGCGGGTGCGAGGCGGGAGCGGGTCTTGAAAATCAGACCCGTGCAGGACTCTGCCACACTCACAACAACGGCCTACAGACAAAATAAACCAGCGACTGTACTCGCCATGACACAGACAGTCTGTGGTTTGTACTTGTTTCACTTCTGTCTAGTTTCTGAACAGATATGAAGAGCTGTGAGCTCTGAGTGCTAAGAGCTAACGGCTGTGTTGTTTTTCTGGGGTTCTCATTGAAGATGACGTCACGGCTCCGCCTACACTGCGTTACTATAGTTACTGCCCCAGTTCCTAAACTGTAATGGAAATGCGCCATAAAGTGAGCCGGGCCTAACAAGGCCTAACTATACCAAGTGAGGCCGAGCGAGGCCATGTAGTGGAAATGCGCCTGTAGGAGCCATATGTTAAAATGTATAGTCTGATATTTTTGAATATTATAATCCTTTGTTGTTAGTGCTATTATATCATTTATAATGCCCTTAATGGGCAGGCGCCATCTTACCTTAAAGAACTCATTATACCCTACTGTCCTACTAGGGCATTGCGTTCCAAGAATGCAGGGTTGTTGGTTGTTCCTAGAGTCTCTAAAAGTACAATGGGAGCCAGAGCCTTTTCTTATCAAGCTCCACATTTGTGGAATCAGCTTCCAGTTTGTGTTCGGGCTGCAGACACCCTATCTGTTTTTAAGAGTGCGCTTAAGACCTTCCTTTTTGATAAAGCTTATAGTTAGGGCTGATTAGATCCAGCCCCTAGTTTTGCTGATATAGGCTTAGTTTGTCGGGGGACATCTTACTTCTTCCTTCTCTCTGTCTATACCTGTGTACTCTCATGTTCCCATTAACCCAGCTTCCCCACATGTTTCTTTTTGGTGTCTATATACGCCGGGATCCGGAGTCATGGATGATCCTGCGCTCCTCTGTCCTGGATCGCGAGCCCTGGATCTTGAGTCGTGGCTGTGGTCCTGGATCATAGGTCCTGGATGGATATCCTCGTGGATTCATCTTCCTATTATACACACATGCATTTCCAAACATTTGGACTACCTATGTTGCAAATGTATTATCTTTTCAATTTACACACGGCATCTATTGCACGTCTGTCCGTCCTGGGAGAGGGATCCCCCTCTGTTGCTCTCCCTGAGGTTTCTCCCATTTTCCCTTTAAACTGTGGGTTTTCTCCGGAAGTTTTTCCTTGTACGATGTGACAGAGGGTGTCGTATTGTCATACTGATATTTTGTACAAACTGTAAAGTCCACTGAGACAAATGTAACATTTGTGATATTGGGCTATATAATAAACATTGATTGATTGATATTGGAAACAGCCGTGTGAAATTAACGGCATAGACGACCGCAGCTGTTTGTGATTACGAGACGTATAGCCGACGGCAGCTGCTGGGTGATTGGGGTGTGAGAAGGAGAAAGAAGCACCGAGCAACATAGTTTTTGACCTGAGAGAATATGTGTTTGTATTTGATACCTTTTTGTGTAAGTAAAAAACAAACTATCCTGAGACGTATTTTGTCTGAGTCAAGCTTATTTGCTATCTGGGAACCGAATTTTGGATGACTGGAACTACATTTGTCAAAAAACTCCGCTCTGGAGAAGCCGAGCTATGAAGGAGGGATTCCAGTGACGGCGTCGCATGAAAGGTGAAGATAAAGACTGCTCTCCCACACACGGAGATCGGCGCATTAAGTGGGACATCCAAAGAACAAAAGACGGTGAAGTGGCCTGTTGTTAGTTCATGTCTGAAGACGGATGGGAGATCGCTGTGTTTTTTTTGTTTTTTCGAAAATGATTATTATTTTTATTAAATTAAATCAGAAAAATGATTGATTACATGCAAATGTGAAACAAACAAATGTTTGAACAAAAACATAAAGCCAACACAGGTGATATGATTAGGCCAATGGCCAGCACCCATTAGATTTTTTACCTACCCATAGGCTAAATTACTTGACACTTGAGTAGGGATGGGTATCGTTTGAAATTTATCGATTCAGATTCCGATTCCGGTTCTTATCAATTCCGGTTCTATCGATTCCCCGTTTCGATTCCAAAATTGTAAAAGAAAGAGGTCAAACGTTTAGATAACAAAAATATCTTTATTCTTTCAGCTTTAACTGAAATTGTTACAAATAAAAAATATACATGCAATACAAATGTATTGCACAATAGCTGTGCTTTATTTTAACTGAGCTATGCCTGTGGCAAGCTATTAACACTGTGCCCAATTGTCTTTTTATTTTTTAGTGTAGTGGAGCCTCACTTCAGAGCGTTTACCGCGACCCATCTTTGGTGTTATGAGTGACTGAGCTCGTGAACTGTCTACGGGAGGGCGGGGGGAGCCGCTGCGGGGCAACTGTGGACCTCTGTCGCCTGTCAGCGCAACTTACATGATGCCGTTTAAAAAAATTAAGGGCGGTGCCGGCCATCAGCGTACGAGCCGGCCGTCAACGGCCCGCTGACGACCGGCCGTTCTGTGATTCTCCAGGTCCGCCCTGTATTCCACCGGGTCACCGCGGTACAGACGGACCCGCTGGAATACAGGGTCTACGCGTTTAGGAACCGTTAAGCAGAACCGAAAAGGTGTATTTTGTACGGGTACCCGGTACCCGGCATTTTCTTATCGGTTCTCATCTGGAACCGAGTTTCGGTTCCCAACCCTACACTTGAGTGACTTCCTGTTAGCTGAGCCCCCATTATTTGCTAACAGCAAAGTGACAAATGGATCGTTTTTAGTCCTTAAACGTCCACGTGTGGACACTCAATCAAAACCAACTGAAAGCGAGAGGGATTCTGCACATAATAGGCCTCGTGAGTACAAGTAGCTTACTTCTGGGTCTGTTTCATTCAAGGTCTGCTCTGTGTGTGTGTGGCACGAGCCATTTTGTGTGCGTGCGCAAGCGAGCGAGAGAGAGAGCTCGCGCACGGGGTGGTATCTACCGGAGATCGTTGTGGTTAGCATCTGGTGCTAGCTAGCCAAGCTAACGGGTATAAGGAGCTTTTTCAACATCAAGGTGGAGGGAGAACTCTCTCCTGTCAGACGGAGAGTCTCAGGTAACCTCAGCTCAGGTGAAGTAAAGGACTCTGTGTTTAGATAGTTAACTTTAGTCTAGTTATCTCAGTGGGTCTCAAACGGTTTGTTTTAAAAGGGGAGTGATTTGTAAAATATCTATAAAGAAATAGAAAATCGTTTACAGTTTTGTTTCATATGTATGTTGAGAGATACAGTATATCCATAGATCTTCTTTTGCTCTCAAAGTGCCAGATGATGCTTTTAACTTCAATATTTAAAAAAAATCTCCCGGGGGAGCAAGAAAGAACAACTTGTTAAATGTCTTTACAAACGAAAAGCAAAAGAAAATCTCTGGCGCCGCCACTGCTACCAGCTGATTACCTTTTGCTTTTCGTTTGTAAAAGACATTTAAATAAGTTGTTCTTTAAGAAAGACAGTGCAACAAAGACATTTTCTATAAAAACGAAGCGTTTACTGTTGGACACCTTCAGTTGAGTTTAAGCACTGCAGTAAGTTTAATTTGAAAGAGCCATGGAATAAGTAACCGAAAGGAGTCACAAGAGGGAGCTAAAGCCCACGGAAAAGGCCAAAGAGGAGAGGCTCCACAGGCTAAATGGATTAAGGAGAGCGAAGCCGGGCCAGCTCAGCAAGAAGGTTAACGAGCTGAAACGTCTTAAAGAAAATGATAGCAATGTGGATAAAGTGGAAGAAGAAATCCTGAATGACTTTGCTAAATTATAGAGTTTAATGAAATTAACAAGGAGTTTGTAACTCTCTTACCTGAAGAGGAGGCGTCTGAAGATCAGCAACACTGGTTTAATCCCAAAGTCAGCAAACATTGAACAGTTTGTGCATAACCGAAAAATGGATTAAAGGAGTACGCGAAGGCACAAAAGAGGACCATGAAGAGGAAGCCTGCTCATCTGAAGTAGATGATATCAGGCCTGAAGACAGCGCCTCCAGAGCCAGTAACCACACAGTGGCTTCCTCTACTGTACTCGCAGGAGGGCGGAGGCTGAAAAGGCAGTACTGCTAGCTCGAGCAGCATCCTTAAAGAAGAAGCAGGCTCTTGAAGAAGAAGCCTCTCTAATACAGCAGCAAGCAAAGCTCAAAGCTCAAAGAGAACAATTAGAGATGGATGCAGCTGTAGCTGAATGTGATGCAAAGTTAAAGGTGCTTGAGGGTATGAAGACCAGCAGGATGGTATGAGCAGCTACCTCAACGCAGCCAACGTCATGGCAAGTCAGAGACATCTGGCACCGGATCCAGAACTGCTTCAAAACCAGCTAAATATGGTGAGAAACTTGCCTCAGCACACCTGCTAAAAGGAACTGTCATGCCACACCCAACAGAGTCAAGCAGGTGGATGGACACGCAGGATGGAGCTTCTGATGCAGCACACGGACCGGGCCCCAGAGAAGGTCACCGTAGAGGAGAGAGAGGGACAGCTACGATGTGATGCAGCGTCAAAGTCAGATTACAGAGATGCTGGTAAGGCAGCATAACCTGTCTTATCTTCCTAAACGAGACTTGCCTGTGTTCAAGGGAGACCCGCTCACCTACAAGTCCTTTATAAGAGCCTTCAACCATGTCATCGACAGCAAGGCAGAGAGCAGCAGCGATAAATTGTACTACTTGGAACAGTTCACTGGAGGGGAACCTCAAGAGCTGTCCGCAGTTGTGAGCACATGGCACCACAGAGAGGCTACAAAGAAGCCAGGGCTCTACTCCAGAAACATTATGGTGATGAACTTAAGATTGCTACCGCCTATATGGATAAAGCTCTAAAGTGGCCACAGATCAATCTGAAGATGGAAAAGCTCTGAATGCCTATGCCCTTTTCCTGATTACGTGCCGTAATGCCATGGAGGACATAGAGTATATGGACGAAATGAACAATCCAACTAACATGAGAGTCGTCGCCTCAAAGCTCCCATACAAGGTGAAAGAAAGATGGAGGAGTGCTGCTTTCGAGGTTCAAGAGAAAAAGGGACGAAGAGCAAGGTTTACAGACCTAGTGACTATATATACAGACAATCACAAATGGCTAACGACCCCCTTTGGAAGCATGCATGATACTAGGATACGGAGGGAAAAGTAAAAGCTACGGCCACGGACTCTAAAGCTTGGAAGTCAGGCTGGCAAAGGGGAAGCAGTTTTGCCACAGCTGTCGCTCCAATGAGTGAAGAGAAAACACCACCCTCAAACTTAAAGTACAGCTCCTCAGCTACAAATCCTGTCAATGCCTTTCAAAAACCCTGTTTGTTCTGCCATAGAGACCACACACTCGATTCCTGCAGAAGCATCAAAGAGCAACAACCGAAAGACAGGATTGAGTTTCTGAAAGCTAAAGGCCTCTGTTTTGGATGCCTTACACAGGGACACCTTAGCAGAAACTGCAATAAAAGGATGACCTGTCAAGTCTGCTCCCTAAGACACCCAGGAATTCTGCATGTTGAGAAGGACAGTGCTACATTTAGAAAGCCAGATGAGAACATCTCAAATGGTCTCGTGTCACTGAAACATGTGGATACACTGGGGCCGGAGAATGTGTACTTGCTATAGTACCGGTAAAAGTCAAGTCCATAAAAGTGAGAAGGTTGTGGAGACGTATGCCTTCATGGATCCAGGAAGTACGGCGACTTTCTGCACTGAATCACTGAAGACACAGCTGAACGTTCGAGGCAAGAAAACTACGATCCTACTCAGAACTATGGGCCAGGAGAAGCCAGCCCAAAGTTGTATCTTGTCGGACCTGGAAGTGTGTGGACTTGAAGAAAGGAAGTACATTGAACTCCCTAAGGTTTTTACATGTAAAGATATACCGGTCAAGAAGAAAACATCCCCCTGCAGGAAGACCTAAAGAAGTGGCCATATCTGAAAGAGGTGAAAATCCCGAAGATAAAGGAGAAGTCACCATGCTTATAGGAACCAACACCCCTAAAGCTTTGGAGCCATGGCAGGTGATAAACAGCATCGGGCCCTATGCAGTTAAGACTGCCCTTGGATGGGTAGTGAATGGGCCGAGAAGACAGATGATGGCAGCAAGGCAGCGGATGGAGTTGTGTAGTGGACATTTTATTATATCCTGATATGTTTAAACCAAATGCTTCTCATTTGGTTAGATGTGCTGTTTGCCTCTATCTACACTACTTCAAGGCCACAGAGCTGTTTTGGCTACTGAGCTGACTCACACAAAGTCACATGAGAACTTCTACAGCTCAAGGCCAGGTGTCTAATAACAATGTGACCGTGTGAAGATTTCTTACCTTCTCATCTTTTCCTCCCTTTATAAGCTTTGCTATCATATTGAACTGCGCACACTAGCGCAGACTATCCTATACTCTGTGAGACCTGTGTCTATATTTTATTGTATCTGATGTTTGTTTGAGGCCTCGAAATAAACATCACCAGAAAGACAACTCTGTTGGATTCACCATTTATTGTTTTCTGACTTGTACTCTACAGTATTGGGGTTTTTAGATTTCCATAACAATTGGCGCTGCGAGCAGGGTCTCTGCAAGTTCGATGGGAACACCTCCGGACGCTGGTGGTAGCTCCAGGATCCTCGGATTCCCTCTACCCGCGACAAAAACAGTACGGGACGAGAGGACCAGTGGCGGGGGTGGAACTGATTGACTTCACGAGATCAAACGGACTTAAAAAGGCTTTCCAATACTGGGTGAGATGTACAGTGTCTAAATTGTTTAAAGTTAAACGTAATTAAAACTCCATGACATTTATGAGAGGGCTGCTCGAAGATAGGGTTTATCCCGTCGTAGATCGTGGGTTTACGATTAGTTTTTGTGTGATCTGTACTGAGAAACTAATATCACATCAGGGTTGATCCTGTCGTAGCTGGGTTTACGATCAGTTTTTGTGTGATTTGTACTGAGAAACTAATATCACATCAGGGTTGATCCCGTCGTAGATCGTGGGTTTACGATCAGTTTTTGTGTGATTTGTACTGAGAAACTAATATCACATCAGGGTTGATCCGTCGTAGAGCCTGGGTTTACGATCAGTTTTTGTGTGATTTGTACTGAGAAACTAATATCACATCAGGGTTGATCCCGTCGTAGATCGTGGGTTTACGATCAGTTTTTGTGTGATTTGTACTGAGAAACTAATATCACATCAGGGTTGATCCCGTCGTAGATCGTGGGTTTACGATCAGTTTTTGTGTGATTTGTACTGAGAAAACTAATATTCACATCAGGGTTGATCCCGTCGTAGATCGTGGGTTTACGATCAGTGTTTGCGTGATTTGTACCTGAGAAACTAATATCACATCAGGGTTGATCCCGTCGTAGATCGTGGGTTTACGATCAGTGTTTGCGTTGATTTGTACTGAGAAACTTAATATCACAATCATCGACGGATGAAAAAAATAGTGTTTTTAAACACCCCTTGTTTGTCAGGGGTGTTTAGGGTAAACACTTAGAGACTTTGTCATGGGAGCAAAGCAGATAGGGGACTTGTACACTCTCCTGAGGGTTCGATTATAAATGTCATGAGAGTAAAATATGGTGAGGACAGTCTGTCTAAATTAAATATATGGACGGAAATGTTCGGATTTCCAAAGGGAGGTTTTTTGAGTAAATTAAAAATCAAGAACCTAAAGAATAAATTACAAGAAGTAGAAATAAAAATAAAGTTAAAGTAAAAGACTTATATAGAAAACTGGACACTCACAGAAAGTGTTTATAATAAATACTGGGAGGGATTAAGCAGAATGCCGTGAAAGAAGGCAGTTGGCCTTGGGCATTAAAGAAAATATTAAGGTTGAAGATGAATGTGAAGAAAAGAAGGAAAATAAATTATTTCCAAAACACTTGTAAACCCCAACCAGACATCTCTGTGTTCTTCCATTGCAGGCCTGAATGACCTCTCCTCGACTGGGTATCCTTTCCCTCCCCCGGTGTACAACCCTGGCAATCCGGCTGGCCCACCCTCAAACCACTCCACCGCCACTACAAGTCCAGCCATGCAGTCAACAAGCTCGTCACCCCCATCAGCCCCAAGTAGATGGGGACAACAGCGGGATAAACAAACCCAAGCCCAAGCAGGTGTTTGGGCAACACACCCTCCAGTAATGCCTTTCTCAACGGACTCACAGACACAGCGCAAGCTACGCAGAATGCTGGTCGCTCACAATACCGAGGGAGAGGCAGAAGAGGTTTTCCGAGGCAGAAGACGAGGAAGCAAGACCTTCATTTGAGGAAGATTGTTTCAAGTGTGGCAGTGTTGAACATTGGATTATGGGACTGCTCACAGAAACACTGGCTGAAGTGGAGGCAGAGAGGGGGACAGCAAGGACGGGGCCATTCACAATCAGACTGACCTACACCAGATGGGGAGGAGGGGAACCCGATCGAGCGAGATGGAAATTCAGCCAGTATCATCGAACCAGGGAAGTGAATACACACACACACATCATGCTATTGAAAATTGGAAAATGTAGAAGAACATGCCTGTGGTTAAGAGGGTACATATTTGAAATATGACAGTGAAACAGCATTTGAGAAATGTCCCACACTAACTTTAGCTTGTCATGGGTGTTGATGTTCTATAGTAAAAAGGCACAGATTTGCCTGATTGCAAATTTAGTGGTAGATGTATGCCACTCATTAACTAATGCCACTCAATGGGAGCGGCTGGGGTGACTGTAAAGGAGAAGTTTTTGTATCACTTCAGAGTGGAGATAACGGTGATGATAGTAATCCATTTCCCACATCAGTCAAAAACAGTTTCTTTTATCCTCCGTCTGCCTAATAAATTTACTGGGCAGAGATCTGATTCTCCGGTTCGGCTTAGACCTCATTTTTCAACAAATGAGGTTTTAAAGTCCGGCAGCCATCTCCTACGATGGTTCAAAAACTGGCTCATTTGATGATAAAGAACTGTGTGGATGTGTATTAAATGGCTGCTGACATATCCTGATTCTCAGGCGTTGTTGCGTTTTGACTGATCAACGTGTTTTTCCACCTGCTGTGTTCATGGAGGCTTCTCATTTGCATTATACGTGCTAACGTTGTTAAGTTGTTAATCTGTGTAAATGCTATGATGAGTTTTTCTGTTAGAATGTGTGAATGAGGAGCTCATGCTTAAAACTAAGCTTGAAGTTTGCTGCGCAGCTGGTTCCTGTTGCACACCCACACAACACAAACTGTGTCAAATCCCAGGGGCGGTCCACACATTTCACTAGCCAGGGGGGCCCACTGATAGATAGAGGGATTTGGGTCTAATCGTTAAAGATTTGGAGGTCAGTCACTGATTGGACATCTACACACACAGAATATGTTATGTACTATATGTCAGGTGACATGTATAAGATGAAAATGTGCACAAACGTAGCCGTTCTGCGCACATTGCTGTTGGTTGAGGATGATGAGGTAATTCTCATATCTCTGAGCTTCCTGCCGCGCTTCAGATGTGCCACACTCACTCTGTGCAGCTCACAGATATGACGTAGGTTTAATGTCCACGTTGATGGACTCAGTGTTTACCTCTCTGTTTAAACAAGGGGTCATTATTCCGTGTAACGATTCCGGTACGCACTCCAGTGTTTCCTGTCAAAAAGATCAGAGACAAAACCTCCTGACGAGTGGAGATTTGTCCCGGATTTACAGCTGTACATTTTCCACTTTTACCATTGTGAGGCTATTTTTATGCAACTCTGCATGATTTTGTAGCTAGAATTCAGACTAATGCACTACCAGAGGTGGAATAAGTACTCAGATCTTTTACTTGAGTAAAAGTAGAAGTACCAGAGTGGTACAGTAAAAGTCCTGCATTCAAAATGTTCCTCAAGAAGAAGTAGAAAAGTATTATCAAAATATAATACGGTAAAGTAGTCGTTGTGCAGATTGGTCCATTTCAGAATAATATATATGATATGTTTTATAATGATTGATCATGAAAGTGTTCTCAAGCTGGTTGAAGGTGCAGCTAGTTTGAAGTACTTTGTATTCTGCAGGGTAGCTGGTGGATTTTACTCCAGGTGGAACTAAAGTCTGATTTCAACACTTGATTAGATTTCACATCATTCATCCACATCTGTGAAGTAACTAAAGGTATTAAATACATGTAGTGGAGGAAAAGTACACCATGTACCTCTGACTTATGTTCACTGCCAACCTAAAAGCACCTAAAAGAATAGTAATCAATGATGTTTTGAGAAGTTATTTGGCTGATTGTTTTTATATCGGCTCAGCCAGGTTATATGGGAGGCCCAGTCTACGTACACTCTAAAACAAATGCTTGGCTTAACAAAGAGAATCAAGGCAATAGGTTGCATCGATGGTTATTGAGTTAAGACAACTTCTAATGACATGTTGTTAAAGCAACAAAGTTATTTGAGTTAGGGGAGAAGGCGTCTCCTCTACAATCAGGTGTTTTCAATTACCACTTACTTAATCATTGGTAGCATAAACACAAGTTTTAAGTTGATTACTCCAAACGTTCCAACTTGTTTACCGTTATGATTTAAATGTAATCTTAAGTTGTATGTTCTTAATTACCACATGTTGAACATGGACAGATGTTTTTAAGTGGACAGCCATTTGTAAATTAAGTTGCTCCAAATAATATTGTATTCAATTGGGTTTTTCTTTTAGCTTATTCATGTTTTTGCCTTTAAAGAAATAAATTAATTGATTCCACAACAAAAATATTTAGGCAATTCACTTTTTTATTTTTGAACTACAGTTGTTTATTTCACACATGATGTTTCAATCAGGAGAGTTTTGAATTTCAAGTTGTATTTGAATGACGAAAGATGACACTCACCTTAAAATGTCCTTTGTATATTTCTATGTGTCCTTAACTGTGGGAACTTGTCCAGGCTTGTTAAGTGGGAGTGGACTTGAAATCCTTAACTCAAGGTGTAGAACAATTAAGTTATCAAGCCAATTGCATTACAATACCTCAACTTCAATTTAGTTTGAAGTCAATTAACGCAGAAGAGAATCAGAGTTCAAATTACACACAATATTAAGTTGATGTAATTAACAACATTATTACGTCAACACAACTTATAAATTAATGTTGCAACTTAAACTGTTTATCTAAAATCAATTAACTCACATTTTTTATCTTGCAACCAGTGCATTTAATTAAGTGGAGGTGAAGGTCGCTTGAATTGGGGTTTGAGATGTACAGGTCACTCATTTTGAAATATTAAACTTAGTTTTATTTTTCTTCAATTTTTCATCCTCGTGTAGAATGCTATCACGAAACACACATTTGGTTGTTTATAGCATTAAAGAACATCTGAGTTAATGTGAGGTAGGGAAATACCATTTGAGTATGTGCATATAAATATGTAATTTAACAACAGCTGTAAGATGCTTGAAAAGTGCTTGAATTTGACTTTGGAAAAGGTGTAAGAACCCTCTATGCCTTTGCCTGAAGACGGTGACGAACACGACTGTGTGCACACCTAGACCGGACTTAAAAGACGTTCCTCTGACCAACGCTGACCTCATTTTGTATGTTGATGGGTCTGCCTCTCGCCGACCAAGGGGGCACTAATCGGGTGGGGTTTTTCCTGTTGTTTCAGATTCTGCTGTACTCCGTTCCGGACCAATCCCATGTCTCAGCACAAGCAGCAGAGCTCATCGCACTAACTGAAGCCTGCACGTTTGCAGAAGACAAAACCGTGACTATTTACACTGACTCACGGTATGCTTTTGGTGGTAGTGCACGATTTTGTGGCTATTTGGAAGTGTAGACAATTTCTGCAAGCAGTACAGACCCAGTTCCCCTAAGAAATATGGGGTCTGCTAATTTAGCTGCTGACTCAGCCGCAAAGAGAAGAGTCTGATTCCTCTCGCACCTTATACTCATTGTTAGAATGCCTGTCTTCCTCCTTCACTGACAACATGTCGTCACTTCAGCAGCTAGCTACACCAGTTGAGAAGGCTCGGTGGAGGGCTGCTGGGCTGCTTTTGACACATGGGTTGGACAATGTGTCAAAAGGGGGGATGTGTTAGAGGCTATAAATCAGGAGTGGTTCTGAAGGGGGGTGAAGGGGGGTAATTTGCATTAAGCAAAATTCATTTAGCACCTAATGCTGGATTTCATTGAGCTTAGCCCATCAGAGAACATCTTAAATTAGAACAACGGTTCACATTTTGCTAAAGAGGAGAACGGCACAATCAAAAACAAACTATCAAAATGCTGTGCAGACACAGGTCTGTCATGGACACGAGCTCTGCCCATTGTGCTGATGTACATGAGGATGTGGGAACGAACACGGAGCCAACTCAGCCATTTGAAATCCTTTTTGGGGCTCCTCCACAGATTGGACTCAAGGCTCCAGGATGTCCTCTTCCCTCCACAACTTTGTGTGAGGATGCTATGTTGCTATGTTGTATGTTAACCTGTCATCCACTTTAGCGACTGCCACTGGTCCACTTCACCATCTCCAACCCGGCGACTTCGTGCTGCTCAAGGATTTCCGGAAGAAAGAGCTGGAAATCCAATCGTTGGCCCCTACCTGCTTCTGGTCAACCATACAGCGGTCAAGGTCGCCGAGAGAGAGCTACGTGGGTCCACGCCAGCCACTGCAAGGTCATAGTCACAGGAAAGGGGAAACAGAAGCAGATGACAACAAGTGATGTGTCCTAGTCACCAACGGAAGTAGATGACAACAAGTGATGTGTCCTAATCACCAACAGAAGTAGATGACAACAAGTGATGTGTCCTAGTCACCAACAGAAGTAGATGACAACAAGTGATGTGTCCTAATCACCAACAGAAGTAGATGACAACAACGTGATGTGTCCTAGTCACCAACAGAAGTAGATGACAACAAGTGATGTGTCCTAATCACCAACAGAAGTAGATGACAACAAGTGATGTGTCCTAGTCACCAACAGAAGTAGATGACAACAAGTGATGTGTCCCTAATCACCAACAGAAGTAGATGACAACAAGTGATGTGTCCTAGTCACCAACAGAAGTAGATGACAACAAGTGATGTGTCCTAATCACCAACAGAAGTAGATGACAACAAGTGATGTGTCCTAGTCACCAACCAAGTAGATGACAACAAGTGACGTGTACTAATCACCAACAGAAGTAGATGACAACAAGTGATGTGTCCTAATCACCAACAGAAGTAGATGACAACAAGTGATGTGTCCTAGTCACCAACAGATGTAGATGACAACAAGTGATGTGTCCTAATCACCAACAGAAGTAGATGACAACAAGTGATGTGTCCTAGTCACCAACAGATGACAACAAGTGATGTGTCCTAGTCACCAACAGATGACAACAAGTGATGTGTCCTAGTCACCAACAGATGACAACAAGTGATGTGTCCTAGTCACCAACAGAAGTAGATGACAACAAGTGATGTGTCCTAATCACCAACAGAAGTAGATGACAACAAGTGACGTGTCCTAGTCACCAACAGAAGCAGATGACAACAAGTGATGTGTCCTAATCACCACAACAGATGACAACAAGTGATGTGTCCTAGTCACCAACAGAAGTAGATGACAACAAGTGATGTGTCCTAATCACCCAACAGAAGTAGATGACAACAAGTGATGTGTCCTAGTCACCAACAGAAGTAGATGACAACAAGTGATGTGTCCTAGTCACCAACAGATGACAAACATAGTGATGTGTCCTAGTCACCAACAGATGACAACAAGTGATGTGTCCTAGTCACCAACAGATGACAACAAGTGATGTGTTCCTAGTCACCAACAGAAGTAGATGACAAACAAGTGATGTGTCCTAATCACCAACAGAAGTAGATGACAACAAGTGACGTGTCCTAGGTCACCAACAGAAGCAGATGACAACAAGTGATGTGTCCTAATCACCAACAGATGACAACAAGTGATGTGTCCTAGTCACCAACAGAAGTAGATGACAACAAGTGATGTGTCCTAATCACCAACAGAAGTAGATGACAACAAAGTGATGTGTCCCCTAGTCACCAACAGAAGCAGATGACAACAAGTGATGTGTCCTAATCACCAACAGATGACAACAAGTGATGTGTCCTAGTCCACCAACAGAAGTAGATGAACAACAAGTGATGTGGTCCTAATCACCAACAGAAGTATGGATGACAACAAGTGATGTGTCCTAGTCACCAACAGAAGTAGATGACAACAAGTGATGTGTCCTAGTCACCAACAGAAGCAGATGACAACAAGTGATGTGTCCTAATCACCAACATATGACAACAAGTGATGTGTCCTAGTCACCAACAGAAGTAGATGACAACAAGTGATGTGTCCTAATCACCAACAGAAGTAGAAGACAACAAGTGATGTGTCCTAGTCACCAACATATGACAACAAGTGATGTGTCCTAATCACCAACAGAAGCAGATGACAACAAGTGATGTGTCCTAATCACCAACAGAAGTAGATGACAACAGTCACCAACAAGACGTAAGACAACAAGTGATGTGTCCTAATCACCAACAAGCAATGACAACAAGTGATGTGTCCTAATCACCAACAGAAGTAGATGACAACAAGTGATGTGTCCTAGTCACCAACAGAAGTAGATGACAACAAGTGATGTGTCCTAATCACCAACTTGCACCACACTTGCACTACATACACCAAAACACACTACACACAAGGTGTCACAAGCGAGTGCCCAGCTGAGCGGTTCCATATGCTCTCTGGTTCCTCGTTGTGTTACCGGTGTGCGGAGTCCTGACTGTCCGTGTCACAACATCGACCGAGGGAATACACACACACACCCCATGGAGCATTCCCACCTCGTGACACGGCTCGCCTGGGAAAACGATGCAACCGTGAGCAATACTACCGGAGAGCCTGGACAATCATAAAATGGTTCCTCTGCATATTTGCCATGATAATTGTGTTAGGACTAGTCCTATATTTTATGTATCCATGGTCAGCACACAGCATGTAAGCCGAAATCGAGATATCTAAGAGGTACATGGGGAGAGCAGGGCGAACCACATGGACAGAGGGAGAATCCTTTTCTAACGTAGCATTCCCTGATGTTAACCATATTTCCCTCCAACTGGCCTGGCCCAGTGATGCTGGGTTTGGATAGGTACATGCACTCTAGTGGATTTGAATCCAGCAGTCACTGTCCTCATGTCCTTAATGTACACAACACATCATTACCCAGAGTTCCAACACCACGAACACCACAAGGTAAAAAGCCCATAACATAGATACCTTACACGTTCGGCTAGAGAACCTCACTTACGAGACGACGCAAGGCTTCCAGGTCATGCCCCATTCATAATAGCCTCTAGGAATATGCTCATGCAGCACCAATTTGCTCTTGACCTTTTGTTCGCCTCAAAGGGTGGCCTGTGTCATGTGATCGGTGACTCCTGTTGCACTTACATTCCCCGACGCCACCAAGAACATCACTGACACCGTGCTGCATCTTAACAACGTGTTAGCCGACATGAAAGCGGATGACATATCCAACGCAGGCGGCTGGGACTGGTGGGCCTGGCTTACATCGGGCGGGTAGGAAGCATAGCTGGCTAGGATAGTTACAACCCTGACGATCATTTTCGGCCTATTAATCAGTTTGTACCTGTTTGATTATCCCAATACTGAAGAAAGGCTTTTCCAGCCTGGTATCCTCAGCTTTCGTTCAGTATACTGCTATTCCATTACAAGACAATCCTTTGCGCCACAGTGAGATAGACCAGCTAGAATCAGAAGAGTCTGATTCCGACACTACAATATAATCAATATAATCATGTGAATCGAGTGTACTCTCCTCTTCTGCTTACATTATATTGGAGTCTGTCCTCCACAAAAACAGCCAGTTTTCTATTATATATTTGTGATGTGTTTACTTAAACCAGCAATGGAGTGTATTCATTGATGTGTTATATCAGTCTATCCTGTCATTTGTGTTTTTTATTGATCAAGTATGATCAAAAGGGGGGGAATGTAGTGGACATTTTTATTATATCCTGATATGTTTAAACCAAATGCTTCTCATTTGGTTAGATGTGCTGTTTGCCTCTATCTACACTACTTCAAGGCCACAGAGCTGTTTTGGCTACTGAGTTGACTCACACAAAGTCACACGAGAACTTCTACAGCTCAAGGCCAGGTTGTCTAATAACAATGTGACCGTGTGAAGATTTCTTACCTTCCCACCATTTTCCTCCCTTTATAAGCTTTGCTATCATATTGAACTGCGCACACTCGCGCAGAATATCCTATACTCTGTGAGACCTGTGTCTATATTTTATGGATGGGCACTACTGCATTGGCTTACCACTGCGAAACGAGACAGCCAAAATGCCAAACAACCGCTGCATGGCAGAGCAGCGTGCCGCAAGTCTCCAAAGAAAGCTCAGCAAAACCCCGGACCTGTACAAAGATTACAAGGACTTCATGACGGGTATAAATGGAAAAGGCTACGCTGTCAAAATCCCCATAGAACGGTTAAGCCGAGAAGATGGACGCGTGTGGTACATACCTCATCACGGTCTCTACCACCCAAAGAAAAACAAGATAAGAGTAGTGTTCGACTACACCTCCACATATCAAGGAACCTCACTTAACGATCAGCTGCTACAAGGACCTGACCTCACAAACTCCCTTGTTGGTGTCCTTTTGAGGGCGAGAAGAGCCTATTGCTTTGATGGCCGACATTGAGGCGATGTTCTACCAGGTCAAAGTCCCTAACCAAGATGCTGATCTTCTGCGTTTCCTATGGTGGCAGGATGGTGATCTGAACAAACCGATGGAAGACTACCGAATGAAAGTGCACCTGTTCGGCGCTACATCGTCTCCCAGCTGCGCATCATATGCATTAAGAAGCACAGCACAGGATGGAGGAAGCAAAACAACACCCGAGGTGGTGGAAACGGTTCTCAGAAACTTTTATGTGGATGACTGTTTAAAGTCTGTGGATTCAGAAGATCATGCTGTTGCTTTGGCCAAGGACCTCAGACATCTGTGCGCCAGTAGAGGTTTCAGGCTAACAATGTGGGTCAGCAACAGTAGGGCCGTCTTGTCGTCCATCCCTAAAGAAGACAGAACAACGGACGTCAAAGATCTTGACCTGAACCATAAGCAGCTTCCTATGGAAAGAGCCCTTGGTACTCAGTGGTGCACTGAATCAGACACCTTCAGGTTCAAAGTGCAACCACAGGACAAACCAGCTACAAGACGAGGAATCCTGTCCATCGTTAGCTCCATCTAAGACCCCCTCGGGTTCCTGGCCCCATTGGTACCGCCAGCGAAGCTCCTTCTGAGGGACCTTTGTAGGGAAAAGAGAGGTTGGAATGAGAAGATAGACAGTGGGCAGGCCCAGAAATGGATGAAGTGGCTGGCCGACCTTGAACAGCTGTCAAAGTTTTATGTGCAGAGATGCGTCAAACCGGTCGATTAATCGATTATTATTCGCCAGGGCTGCCGAATAATCGATTTTTGATCATGGTCAGTTTTCTGGCAACCCTACTGGATACAAGGCCCACGTTTCCTGTGGAGAAATGAAAGGGAGTGGCCAGAAAGACCAGATCTGTCAAGCAATGTACTGGAAGATGACGATGAGGTAAAGAAGGCACCTGCAGTCTGTCTTACAATTATAGACGAAGGAGTTGCCACAGTGAACAAGCTCATTGATCATTATTCAAAATGGTGTAAGCTGAAGAGAGCAGTGGGATAGTTTCCGCCGGATTAAAGATCTGCTGCTGCAACTCAGTGGAAAAAGGAAAGAGTTCCAAGCCGCCTGTATTAAGTCAGAAGACAACCCTGCAAATCTAGAACCTTTCTTAAGCAGCAGATGAAGAAATACAGAGCCACCACTAAACAAGAATCTGCTCACCGTGGAACATTTGGAGTTAGCTGAAAAAAGCGCTTGTTTCGCTTCAGCCAAAGGCAGGCATATCTGGAGGAGATCAACGCTTGGAAGAAAGGACAGACACATGTCAAGATGAGTAGTCCACTCAGCAGATTGGATCCTGTTCTGGAAGACGGCGTACTTAGAGTAGGTGGACGGTTAAACAACTCTGCTATGCCAGAAGAGGCTAAGCGCCCTCTCATCCTCTCTAAAAATCAACGTGTCGCTACTCTTCTTTGCAACACATCCACAGAGAAGTTGGACATGGAGGCAGGAATCATACACTCTCAAAGTTAAGGCAGAAGTACTGGATTCCAAAGGCTAACGCAGCAGTAAGAAGGATCATAACTGATGGTACAGTGTGCAGGAGACTACATGCTAAGGCTGGACAGCAGACAATGGCCGACCTGCCCAAAGATCGTGTATTGCCAGATGAAACCACCCTTTACCAACGTCGGAGTAGACTACTTCGGACCCTTTGAAATTAAGCAGGGACGCAGCCTGGTGAAACGGTATGGCGTGATCTTCACTTGTCTGGCAATCAGAGCAGTGCATATCGAGGTGGCTTACTCCCTTGATACCGATTCTTGCATCAATGCTTTGCGCCGCTTTATCAGCAGAAGAGGACAGGTGGCGATGATACGATCTGATAAAGGCACCAATTTTGTTGGAGCAGAAAGAGAGCTACGTGAAGCTATTGAAGAGCTGAATCGGTCCAAAATACACAATGCCATGTTACAAAAAAGGAGTCAAGTGGATCTTCAATCCCCCAGGTGCTTCCCACCACGGAGGGAGTGTGGGAAAGACAAATACGCACTGTTAGGAAAATTCTTAATTCAGTGCTCAAACAGCAAGCAATGGATGATGAGGGCCTTCAGACCGTGCTATGTGAGGTGGAGTCCATTATCAATGATCGCCCCATCACAAAGATTTCAGATGACCCCAATGACCTTGAGGCACTCACACCAAACCACTTGTTGTTACTCAAGTCTAAATCAAGCGTGCCCCCAGGGTGTTCAGGAAGGAGGATGTGTATTCACGACGCAGATGGAAACAATCACAATATCTGGCTGACCTGTTCTGGTCAAGATGGACACGGGAATACCTACCTCTCCTACAAGAGCGCCAGAAGTGGACCACACCAAGGAGAAACTTCCAGCCAGGAGACATCATCTTAATTGTGGATGACTCAGCCCCCGTAATTCATGGGTGATGTCCTTAAGACTGTCAGACGCCAAAGGCGCTGTACGCAGCGTCAGCGTGAAGACCAAGACCAGTGTCTTAGTGAGACCGATCACGAAGCTCTGTCTGCTTCTCGAAGCAGTGTGATGCCCCCCCCAAGGAAACAAAACGGACCTCCAGTAAAAAATAATATAAGTTAATTTTAGTAATTGGTATGCTCCCCGCCTAGCCAATTAGGGGCCGGAAATGTAGGAGCCATATGTTAAAATGTATAGTCTGATATTTTTGAATATTATATCCTTTGTTGTTAGTGCTATTATATCATTTATTGGAACCAGCCGTGTGAAATTAAGGGCATAGACGACCGCAGCTGTTCGTGATTACGAGACGTTATAGCCGACGGCAGCTGTGTGATTGGGGTTGAGAAGGAGAAAGAAGCACCGAGCAACATCGTTTTTTGACCTGAGAGAATATGTGTTTGTATTTGATACCTTTTGTGAAGTAAAAAACAAACTATCCTGAGACGTATCTTGTCCGAGTCAAGCTTATTTGCTATCTGGGAACCGAATTTTGGATTACTGGAACTACAGCGCCATTAGAGGTGTAGTTACCGATAGAAACACAGTGTTTTCTTGTCCTTTCAGAAAGGGAAGGATTCAATTAAAGTTCCTACTGAAGAGTTTATGACTCTGTAGTCCACGTTCATAAAGCACAACCTCGTTTTATTGAATTCTCTTAACCACAAGGTCCAGGACTAGTGGTTAGGAGAAGACCAAAGGAGCCACCACAACCCTCTGTCTTCTTCTTCTGATTTCACAGCCATCATGAATCCAGAGCTCTCCACAAACATCAGAATTAATATTGAAAAAGCACAGGAGACAGGAAGTGGTCTGATTATCAAGAAGCTTTATTGAGTGAATATAATTATCAGTTCTGGGCCTTTGTGCTGCCACTGCAGGAGGCTTGCATGCAGCTGAGCCGAGCAGACAGACAGACAGACAGACAGACAGACAGACACAGACAGACAGACAGACAGACAGACAGACAGACAGACAGAGAGAGACAGACAGGAAGACAGAGAGCGAGGAGAGAGAGAGAGGAGAGGAGAGAGGAGAGAGGGAGAGAGGACACGCAGACAGAGAGACAGACAGAGAGGAGAGACAGGCAGACAGAGAGAGACAGAGAGACAGACACAGAGAAACAGAGAGACAGAGGTAGGTTGGACAGACAAACTTTGGGCAGAGAGGTAGACAGGTGGTCAGGTAGTGAGGTAGGGGAACACAGGTAGAGTCAGACAGACAGGTCAGGTGATCTGGATGGAGGTATAAAGAAGACGCCATTGGGATATCCAGGTCGTAGTTTCAACATGAGACTGATGGAGGTTCAGAGAGAGACTGATGGAGGTTCAGAGAGACTGATGAAGTTTCAGAGAGACTGATGAAGGTTCAGAGAGAGACTGATGAAGGTTCAGAGAGAGACTGATGAAGGTTCAGAGAGAGAATGATGAAGGTTCAGAGAGAGAATGATGAAGGTTCAGAGAGACTGAAGAGAGACTGATGAAGGTTCAGAGAGACTGATGAAGGTTCAGAGAGAGACTGATGAAGGTTCAGAGAGAGACTGATGAAGGTTCAGAGAGACTGATGAAGGTTCAGAGAGAGACTGATGAAGGTTCAGAGAGAGACTGATGAAGGTTCAGAGAGACTGATGAAGGTTCAGAGAGAGACTGATGAAGGTTCAGAGAGACTGATGGAGGTTCAGACAGAGACTGATGAAGGTTCAGAGAGACTGATGAAGGTTCAGAGAGAGACTGATGAAGGTTCAGAGAGACTGATGAAGGTTCAGAGAGACTGATGAAGGTTCAGAGAGACTGATGGAGGTGCAGAGAGAGACTGATGGAGGTTCAGAGAGAGACTGATGAAGGTTCAGAGAGAGACTGATGGAGGTTCAGAGAGACTGATGAAGGTTCAGAGAGAGACTGATGAAGGTTCAGAGAGAGACTGATGAAGGTTCAGAGAGACTGATGAAGGTTCAGAGAGAGACTGATGAAGGTTCAGAGAGAGACTGATGAAGGTTCAGAGAGAGACTGATGAAGGTTCAGAGAGACTGATGAAGGTTCAGAGAGAGACTGATGAAGGTTCAGAGAGAGACTGATGAAGGTTCAGAGAGACTGATGAAGGTTCAGAGAGAGACTGATGAAGGTTCAGAGAGAGACTGATGGAGGTTCAGAGAGAGACTGATGAAGGTTCAGAGAGAGACTGAGGTTCAGAGAGAGACTGATGGAGGTTCAGAGAGAGACTGATGGAGGTTCAGAGACTGATGAAGGTTCAGAGAGAGACTGATGAAGGTTCAGAGAGAGACTGATGAAGGTTCATGAGACTGATGGAGGTTCAGAGAGAGACTGATGAAGGTTCAGAGAGAGACTGATGAAGGTTCAGAGAGACTGATGAAGGTTCAGAGAGACTGATGAAGGTTCAGAGAGACTGATGAAGGTTCAGAGAGACTGATGAAGGTTCAGTGAGACTGATGGAGGTTCAGAGAGAGACTGATGAAGGTTCAGAGAGAGACTGATGAAGGTTCAGAGAGACTGATGAAGGTTCAGAGAGACTGATGAAGGTTCAGAGAGAGACTGATGAAGGTTCAGAGAGAGACTGATGGAGGTTCAGAGAGAGACTGATGAAGGTTCAGAGAGAGACTGATGAAGGTTCAGAGAGAGACTGATGGAGGTTCAGAGAGAGACTGATGAAGGTTCAGAGAGAGACTGATGAAGGTTCAGAGAGAGACTGATGGAGGTTCAGAGAGAGACTGATGGAGGTTCAGAGAGACTGATGAAGGTTCAGAGAGAGACTGATGAAGGTTCAGAGAGAGACTGATGAAGGTTCAGAGAGAGACTGATGGAGGTTCAGAGAGAGACTGATGGAGGTTCAGAGAGAGACTGATGAAGGTTCAGAGAGAGACTGATGAAGGTTCAGAGAGAGACTGATGAGGTTCAGAGAGAGACTGATGAAGGTTCAGAGAGAGACTGATGAAGGTTCAGAGAGAGACTGTTGAAGGTTCAGAGAGACTGATGGAGGTTCAGAGAGCTGATGGAGGTTCAGAGAGACTGATGAAGGTTCAGAGAGAGACTGATGAAGGTTCAGAAGAGACTGATGGAGGTTCAGAGAGAGACTGATGGAGGTTCAGAGAGACTGATGAAGGTTCAGAGAGAGACTGATGGAGGTTCAGAGAGAACTGATGGAGGTTCAGAGAGACTGATGAAGGTTCAGAGAGAGACTGATGAAGGTTCAGAGAGAGACTGATGGAGGTTCAGAGAGACTGATGAAGGTTCAGAGAGAGACTGATGAAGGTTCAGAGAGAGACTGATGAAGGTTCAGTGAGAGTCTAATGGAGGTTCAGAGAGACTGATGAAGGTTCAGAGAGAGACTGATGGAGGTTCAGAGAGAGACTGATGAAGGTTCAGTGAGACTGATGAAGGTTCAGAGAGAGACTGATGGAGGTTCAGAGAGAGACTGATGGAGGTTCAGAGAGACTGATGGAGGGTCAGAGAGAGACTGATGGAGGTTCAGAGAGAGACTGATGAAGGTTCAGAGAGAGACTGATGAAGGTTCAGTGAGACTGATGAAGGTTCAGAGAGAGACTGATGAAGGTTCAGAGAGACTGATGAAGGTTCAGAGAGAGACTGATGGAGGTTCAGAGAGACTGATGATGGTTCAGAGAGACTGATGGAGGTTCAGAGAGACTGATGGAGGTTCAGAGAGAGACTGATGGAGGTTCAGAGAGACTGATGAAGGTTCAGAGAGACTGATGGAGGTTCAGAGAGAGACTGATGGGGTTCAGAGAGACTGATGAAGGTTCAGAGACTGATGGAGGTTCAAGAGAGACTGATGAAGGTTCAGAGAGAGACTGATGGAGGTTCAGAGAGAGACTGATGGAGGTTCAGAGAGACTGATGAAGGTTCAGAGAGACTGATGGAGGTTCAGAGAGACTGATGGAGGTTCAGAGAGACTGATGAAGGTTCAGAGAGACTGATGGAGGTTCAGAGAGAGACTGATGAAGGTTCAGAGAGACTGATGAAGGTTCAGAGAGAGACTGATGGAGGTTCAGAGAGAGACTGATGAAGGTTCAGAGAGACTGATGAAGGTGCAGAGAGAGACTGATGAAGGTTCAGAGAGAGACTGATGAAGGTTCAGAGAGAGACTGATGAGGTTCAGAGAGACTGATGAAGGTTCAGAGAGACTGATGAAGGTTCAGAGAGAGACTGATGAAGGTTCAGAGAGACTGATGAAGGTTCAGAGAGACTGATGGAGGTTCAGAGAGACTGATGAAGGTTCAGAGAGACTGATGGAGGTTCAGAGAGACTGATGGGGTTCAGAGAGAGACTGATGGAGGTTCAGAGAGAGACTGATGAAGGTTCAGAGAGACTGATGGAGGTTCAGAGAGAGACTGATGGAGGTTCAGAGAGACTGATGAAGGTTCAGAGAGAGACTGATGGAGGTTCAGAGAGAGACTGATGAGGTTCAGAGAGAGACTGATGGAGGTTCAGAGAGAGATGATGAAGGTTCAGAGAGACTGAGGAGGTTCAGAGAGACTGATGGAGGTTCAGAGAGAGACTGATGAAGGTTCAGAGACTGATGGAGGTTCAGAGAGAGACTGATGGAGGTTCAGAGAGAGACTGATGGAGGTTCAGAGAGAACTGGATGGAGGTTCAGAGAGAGACTGATGAAGGTTCAGAGAGAGACTGATGAAGGTTCAGAGAGAGACTGATGAAGTTCAGAGAGAGACTGATGAAGGTTCAGAGAGAGACTGATGAAGGTTCAGAGAGAGTCTGATGAAGGTTCAGAGAGTCTGATGAAGGTTCAGAGAGAGACTGATGAGGTTTCAGAGAGAGACTGATGAAGGTTCAGAGAGAGACTGATGAGGTTCAAGAGCTGATGAGGTTCAGAGAGGACTGATGAAGGTTCAGAGAGACTGCGTCTCATTCAGATTCCAACTGTGATACTTGAGAGGTGAGACAGGTAGAGACAAACAGACAGGTAGAGAAGGTAGAGTGAGCCTGTTTTAGATATTGTAACTACGCAAGGAATACAACTCAAAGTGGTTACCTGTTACAAATACCTTGGTATCTGGCTTGATGACTGTCTCTCTTTTAAACTTCATGTCAATAACCTGCTTAAAAAGCTGAGGGTTAGGCTAGGTTTCTTCTACAGGAACAAGTCCTGTTTCTCACTTGAGGCCAGGAAAAGGCTCAGTGACCTTTGACCTGTGCTGGACTCTGGTGATCTGGTCTATATGAATGCACCTGCCCATTGCCTGGTCAAGTTAGATGCTGCGTATCACAGCGCTCTGTACAGTCACAAACTGTAAAGCATTAACCCATCACTGTACCCTGTATGCAAGGGCTGGTTTGCTTTCACTAACTGTACGGAGGCTCAGTCACTGGTACCTTTTTATATACAAAGCCATGTTGGGTAAACCTCCATCTTATATCTGCTCCCTGATCTCACGGAGAATTGTAAGTGGCTACTGCCTGAGATCGCATGCTGTGGTTTTATTAAATGAGCCAGCTGCTAGCTGTCTTAGGGAAGACAGCTTTTAGATGCGCAGCTCCTCTGTCTTGGAACAGTCTGCAAATTAAATGGAAACTGAGGCAATCTGGTGCCACTAAATGTTTTTAAAGCTCGGTTGGATGCGACTCAATCGGAAGCTGTTGGTACCTGTTTTTATGTGGATAGTTATGTAAATGATGCTGAATGATGTACTTTTGTTGTTCTGTTTATGTTTTTATGTTTCATGTGGAACTACTTGAGCAGGTCTCCCTTGAAAAAGAGATCAATGATCTCAATGGGATACACCTGGGTAAATAAAGGTTTGAGATGAAATGAAATGAGAGACAGACAGACAGACAGACAGACACAGACAGACAGACAGACGACAGACAGACAGACAGACAGACAGACAGACAACAGACAGACAGACAGACAGACAGACACAGACATACGACAGACAGACGACAGACAGACAGACAGACATACAGACAGACAGACAGACGACAGACAGAACAGACAGACAGACAGACAGAGACAGACAGACACACAGGAGACAGACAGACAGACAGACAGACAGACAGACACAGACAGACAGACAGACAGACAGACATACAGACAGACAGACGACAGACAGACAGACAGACAGACAGACAGACAGACAGACAGACAGACCACAGACACACAGACAACAGACAACAGCACACAGACAGACAGACAGACAGACAGACACAGACAGACAGACAGACAGACAGACAGACAGACACACAGACAGACAGACAGACACAGACAGACAGACAGACAGACAGACAGACAGACAACGAGACAGACAGACAGACAGACAGACAGACAGGCAGACAGAGAGACAGACAGACAGACAGACAGCAGACAGACAGACAGACACAGACAGGAGAGACAGACAGACAACAGACAGACAGACAGACAGACAGACAGACAGACAGACACACGACAGACAGACAGACAGACACAGACACGACAACAGACAGACAGACAGACAGGTGTGGGGACAGGTAGCTATTGTGTATTGCACATACAGGTAGGCATGCAATATAAACTTATTGGCTATCTTCCAGAGGCTCCGCCCCCCTCTCTTCTGTGTCGGCCAATCCCATGTGAGGAGGGCGGGCTCTGCAGGCTGCGGCGAGGGATGTGAGGATGAGGAGGAGCAGGAAGAGGAGGAGAGGGGGGGGTCAGGAGGGGGTTCAGTCTGTAGCCTCTCCCCTCCCCCACCTGACCCGGCAAACTGCAGGTGAGGCGCCTCCCTCTCCCCCCCCTCCAGGTAGGAGAGCTGCCGGAGGTCCAGCTCCATGGAGACCCCCTCCCCCCTCTCTCCCCCCGGACCTCCCCCCCTCCGGGCCCTGCGGGGGAGGTGGGGTGGGGGGGGAGGCTGTCGGGGAGCAGGGACTGGATCTTTGGGAGCCAGCGTTTACGGACCCGCCGGGCGTTGGTTGCACATGTCCGCCGCGATGACGTCATCTCGCTCTCCTTAAAGTGAGGGGCGAAGTTCTGACAGTACACTGGGGAAGGGAGGGGGGAGAGAAGGGGGGGAGGGGTGAGTAAAAAATAATAAGTATGGATACGTTTCAACTTTAACGCAGCTCTCTCAAACCTGTGGAATATTTTTCCGATTAACGTCTTTTAAGTGTTTTTATGCTCTTCACACTCACTGATAATCACATCAAAGTTTATTTATAAAGCACATTTAAAAGAGATTTTTGGTCGGGCCAAAGTGCTGAACAATGTAATAAATACAGATATATAAAAAACACAGGGAAAAGTCAAGAGTCGTGCTCCGCTCCGACTGGAAGGCCAGAGAAGAGAGTGAGTCTTTAGTGTAGATTTACTGGTCCGGGCCGACCTCACATGGAGGGGCAGAAGGTGTCCAGAGCCTGGGGCCAGCTGCTGCGAAGGCTCGGTGGCCCTCGGGTTTTGAGCCTGGTCTTAGGCACTACCAGCAGCAGCTGTCCGCAACCTTAAGGCTCTGGAGCGCTGGAAGAGTTCAGATAGGAGGAAGCCACCCATTTAGGGCTTGAAAAACAATACAAGGAGTTTAAAATCAGTTCTGAACCGGAAGCCAGAGCAGTGAGATGCTTCTCTGCCCCTGGAAGCCAGAGCAGTGAGGATGCTTCTCTGCCCCTGGAAGCCAGAGCATGAGGATGCTTCTCTGCCCCTGGAAGCAGAGCAGTGAGGATGCTTCTCTGCCCCTGGAAGCCAGAGCAGTGAGGATGCTTCTCTGCCCCTGGAAGCCAGAGCAGTGAGGATGCTTCTCTGCCCCTGGAAGCCAGAGCAGTGAGGATGCTTCTCTGCCCCTGGAGCCAGAGCAGTGAGGATGCTTCTCTGCCCCTGGAAGCCAGAGCAGTGAGGATGCTTCTCTGCCCCTGGAAGCCAGAGCAGTGAGGATGCTTCTCTGCCCCTGGAAGCCAGAGCAGTGAGGATGCTTCTCTCTCTGCCCCTGGAAGCCAGAGCAGTGAGGATGCTTCTCTGCCCCTGGAAGCCAGAGCAGTGAGGATGCTTCTCTGCCCCTGGAAGACCAAGCAGTGAGGATGCTTCTCTGCCCCTGGAAGCCAGAGCAGTGAGGATGCTCTCTGCCCCTGGAAGACAGAGCAGTGAGGATGCTTCTCTGCCCCTGGAAGCCAGAGCATGAGGATGCTTCTCTGCCCCTGGAAGCCAGAGCAGTGAGGATGCTTCTCTGCCCCTGGAAGCCAGAGCATGAGGATGCTTCTCTGCCCCTGGAAGCCAGAGCAGTGAGGCCAGAACTGAGGTGATGTGGTCACGCTTATAGATAGATAGATATTATCAACATGTTTAAACCTTTATTAAGTTCTGCAGTGGTGTGTGTG
>NW_022990881.1:0-24912 GCF_902827175.1 Gymnodraco acuticeps | reverse complement strand
ACTCTTTAAAGTAGAGACACTACATACTGAGATACACCTGAACATCAGCAGGAGAGGACTCTTTAATGTAGAGAACTACATACTGATATACACCGAATCATCAGGAGAGGACTCTTTAAAGTAGAGACACTACATACTGATATACACCTGAAACATCAGCAGGAGAGAGGACTCTTAAAGTAGAGACACTACATACTGATATACACCTGAACATCAGCAGGGAGAGGACTCTTTAAAGCAGAGACACTACGTACTGATATACACCTGAACATCAGCAGGAGAGGACTCTTTAAAGTAGAGACACTACACTGATATACACCTGAACATCAGCAGGAGAGGACTCTTTAAAGTAGAGACACTACATACTGATATACACCTGAACATCAGCAGAGAGGACTCTTTAAAGCAGAGACACTACGTACTGATATACACCTGAACATCAGCAGGAGAGGACTCTTTAAAGTAGAGACCTACATACTGATATACACCTGAACATCAGCAGGAGAGGACTCTTTAAAGCAGAGACACTACGTACTGATATACACCTGAACATCAGCAGGAGAGGACTCTTTAAGTAGAGACACTAATATGATATACACCTGAAATCAGCAGGAGAGGACTCTTTAAAGCAGAGACACTACGTACTGATATACACCTGAACATCAGCAGGAGAGGACTCTTTAAAGTAGAGACCTACATACTGATATACCCTGAACATCAGCAGGAGGTACTCTTAAAGTAGAGACACTACATACTGATATACACCTGAACATCAGCAGGAGAGGACTCTTTAATGTAGAGACACTACATACTGATATACACCTGAACATCATCAGGAGAGGACTCTTTAAAGTAGAGACAATACATCTCGAATATACACCTGAACATCAGCAGGATGAGGACTCTTAAAGTAGGAGACCAATTAATACTGATATACACCTGAACATCAGCAGGAGAGGACTCTTTAAAGTAGATTACACCCCTACATACGATATACACCTGAACTCAGCAGGAGCGGACTCTTTTAAAGTATGAGACACTACATACTGATTTATAACACATGAACATCAGCAGGAGAGGACTCTTTAAAGTAGAGACACTACATACTGATATACACCTGAACCTCAGCAGGAGAGGACTCTTTTTAAAGCAGAGACAACTTACATTAACTGATATACACTGAACCTCAGCAGGAGAGGACCTCTTTAAAGTAGGACCACTACACTACTGATAATACACCATGAACCTCATCAGCAGGAGAGGACTCTTTAAAGTAGAGACACTACATACTGATATACACCTGAACATCAGCAGGAGAGGACTCTTTTAAAGTAGAGACACTACATACTGATATACACTGAACATCAGCAGGAGAGGACTCTTTAAAGTAGAGACACTACTACTGATATACACCTGAACATCAGCAGGAGAGGACTCTTTAAGTAGAGACACTACATACTGATATACACCTGAACATCAGCAGGAGAGGACTCTTTAAAGTAGAGACACTACATACTGATATACACCTGAACATCAGCAGGAGAGTGACTCTTTAAAGTAGAGACACTACATACTGATATACACCTGAACATCAGCAGGAGAGGACTCTTTAAAGTAGAGACACTACATACTGATATACACCTGAACATCAGCAGGAGAGGACTCTTTAAAGTATGAGACACTACATACTGATATAACCTGAACATCAGCAGGAGAGGACTCTTAAAGTAGAGACACTACATACTGAATATACACCTGAACATCAGCAGTAGAGAGTACTCTTAAAGTAGAGACACCTACATACTGATATACACCTGAACATCAGCAGGAGAGGACTTCTTTAAGTAGAGACACTACATACTGATATACACCTGAACATCATCAGGATGAGGACTCTTATTAAAGTAGAGACACTACATACTGATATACACCTGAACATCAGCAGGAGAGGACTCTTTAAAGTAGAGACACTACATACTGATATACACCTGAACATCAGCAGGAGAGGACTCTTTAAAGTAGAGACACTACATACTGATATACACCTGAACATCAGCAGGAGAGGACTCTTTAAAGTAGAGACACTACATACTGATATACACCTGAACATCAGCAGGAGAGGACTCTTTAAAGTAGAGACACTACATACTGATATACACCTGAACATCAGCAGGAGAGGACTCTTTAAAGTAGAGACACTACATACTGATATACACCTGAACATCAGCAGGAGAGGACTCTTTAAAGTAGAGACACTACATACTGATATACACCTGAACATCAGCAGGAGAGGACTCTTTAAAGTAGAGACACTACATACTGATATACACCTGAACATCAGCAGGAGAGGACTCTTTAAAGTAGAGACACTACATACTGATATACACCTGAACATCAGCAGGAGAGGACTCTTTAAAGTAGAGACACTACATACTGATATACACCTGAACATCAGCAGGAGAGGACTCTTTAAAGTAGAGACCACTACTACTACCCTGAACATCAGCAGTGGAGGACTCTTTAAAGTAGAGACACTAATATGTATACACCTGAACATCAGCAGGAGAGGACTCTTTAAAGTAGAGACACTACATACTGATATACACCTGAACATCAGCAGGAGAGGACTCTTTAAAGTAGAGGACACTACATACTGATATACACCTGAACATCAGCAGGAGAGGACTCTTTAAAGTAGAGACACTACATACTGATATACACCTGAACATCAGCAGGAGAGGACTCTTTAAAGTAGAGACACTACATACTGATATACACCTGAACATCAGCAGGAGAGGACTCTTTAAAGTAGAGACACTACATACTGATATACACCTGAACATCAGCAGGAGAGGACTCTTTAAAGTAGAGACACTACATACTGATATACACCTGAACATCAGCAGGAGAGGACTCTTTAAAGTAGAGACACTACATACTGATATACACCTGAACATCAGCAGGAGAGGACTCTTTAAAGTAGAGACACTACATACTGATATACACCTGAACATCAGCAGGAGAGGACTCTTTAAAGTAGAGACACTACATACTGATATACACCTGAACATCAGCAGGAGAGGACTCTTTAAAAGTAGAGACACTACATACTGATATACACCTGAACATCAGCAGGAGAGGACTCTTTAAAGTAGAGACCACTACATACTGATATACACCTGAACATCAGCAGGAGAGGACTCTTTAAAGTAGAGAACACTACATACTGATATACAACCTGAACTCAGCAGGAGAGGACTCTTTAAAGTAGAGACACTACATACTGATATACACCTGAACATCAGCAGGAGAGGACTCTTTAAAGTAGAGACACTACATACTGATATACACCTGAACATCAGCAGGAGAGGACTCTTTAAAGTAGAGACACTACATACTGATATACACCTGAACATCAGCAGGAGAGGACTCTTTAAAGTAGAGACACTACATACTGATATACACTGAACATCCAAGCAGGAGAGGACTCTTTAAAGTAGAGACCACTACACATACTGATATACAACCTGAACATCAGCAGGAGAGGACTCTTTAAAGTAGAGACACTACCTACTGATATACACCTGAACATCAGCAGGAGAGGACTCTTTTAAAGTAGAGACACTACATACTGATATACACCTGAACATCAGCAGGAGAGGACTCTTTTAAAGTCAGAGACACTACATACTGATATACACCTGAACATCAGCAGGAGAGGACTCTTTAAAGTAGAGACACTACATACTGATATACACCTGAACATCAGCAGGAGAGGACTCTTTAAAGTAGAGACACTACATACTGATATACACCTGAACATCAGCAGGAGAGGACTCTTTAAAGTAGAGACACTACATACTGATATACACCTGAACATCAGCAGGAGAGGACTCTTTTAAAGTAGAGACCACTACATACTGATATACACCTGAACATCAGCAGGAGAGGACTCTTTAAAGTAGAGACACTACATACTGATATACACCTGAACATCAGCAGGAGAGGACTCTTTAAAGTAGAGACACTACATACTGATATACACCTGAACATCAGCAGGAGAGGACTCTTTAAAAGTAGAGACACTACATACTGATATACACCTGAACATCAGCAGGAGAGGACTCTTTAAAGTAGAGACACTACATACTGACATACACCCGAACATCAGCAGGAGAGGACTCTTTAAGTAGAGACACTACATACTGATATACACCTGAACATCAGCAGGAGAGGACTCTTTAAAGTAGAGACACTACATACTGATATACACCTGAACATCAGCAGGAGAGGACTCTTTAAAGTAGAGACACCAGTGATTCCCGCAGAAATGAAATATACTTTGGGGGAACGACTCATGCGTGAAAAAAAATCTCCTCAGAAATCTCTCAAAAATGTAGGAGCGGGGCTAGTCCTGGTGGGCTACCCATGCTGAGTGACAAGGTGGCATCCAGGAAACTCAAATTTGCAGGTCACTGCCATCGACACCAGGAGCTTCCAGCTGGCAAGTTAGTACTCTGGGAGCCAACACACGGCACCGACCAAGAGGGCGCCCCACGCCAACATACGTGGAGGTGCTGAGGAAGGATGTGGGGGTGGAAAGCTGAGCTGGCCGGGTGTATGGAGGACCGTGAGGATTGGCGAACCCGTTGGCAAACTCGTCTAAGGACGACCTAGTAGTAGTAGTAGTCCTTGATTGGCTCAAGTTCACACCTTTTTAGGGGCGGGGCTAGTGATGTTGTCCCGGGGATGCTTAGGAGTTGATAAAGGAGATAATCCCACTGACGTCATCATTTGATTCCAAAAGTGGGTCTGGACTCGCGCCCATAGAGGCTGTTTACCAGTATAATGGCTCCCCCCAAAGTATCATTTATGGGTGGCTCCCCCCAAAGTATCATTTATGGGTGGCTCCCCCCAAAGTATCATTTATGGTTTTTTAAGTTTGTTTTACTCACTGAGCACTCATTGCCACCAATGCAAATGCAAATGAGTGCTCACTGAGTAAAAAAAACAAAAAAACACACAAATTATACTTTGGGGGGAGCCATTATACTTTGGGGGCCCCCCAAAGTATTAACATGCTGTGGGAATCACTGGACACTACATACTGATTCCACCCCCCAGTGACTTAAAGATCATCCTCTATCAGGCAGCGATAGCATGTCTGTATGTAATCTGTTCTCAGTGACGTTATGTAACAGGTCCACCAGGATCCATCATAAAGCCACGATATTAAACTGTGTGATTAAAATGAACCGTGAGGAGGGGATTTAAAGATATAAATATGTATATCACGATATCACGATGTTGTAGGGTTGTCAGTAGATGCTAAACAACGAGAATTGTGATTAACATTAAACCAGTAATGTGGATGTAATAGCTATTAAAAGACAGTTACTGTTTAATAGCCTTTAAAACCAGGAAAAAACACTACAAATATTCCAAATCTAAAATGATATCCAGTCCCAAATCACGATAACACTTGAATGTCTGTATCTATATGTTTGACCCTTCCCTGGTGTGTTTACAGGAGTGTGCCACATGATGCAGAACAAACTTTGGGGATATTACAGACATTTAATGTATTATTGAGACATATCCTTCCATCCTAGCATTCCCCTTGTTATACACCTCACCTGTTGTTGTTGTTGTTGTTGTTGTTGTTGTTGTTGTTTGTAACACCTTGTGAGGCACCTTTTTACAGGTAAATATCTAGTTATTAATGGGACAACAGTAGTTCAGTCTACAGGGACTTGGCATGGAGGGTCACCAGTTCAAGTCCCAATCAGACCATAGTAATACAGAGTGTGTACTGGTAGCTGCACTGGGCTGAGGAGCACCTGAGCAAGGCACTAAACCCCCAAATAGTCCCTGGATCTGGACAATAATGCACCTTTCTCTAATGCATGTGCACCTGTGTGTGTATGCAGAAATATCACAAGGGGATCCAAACAGATAACCCTAATCTCTAGCCATTGCAATCTGCACTAAAGCTTGTAGATTTGAGGTGTTTTTAATACTATGCCTTTTCCCAGTGTATTACCAGTTTAAAGGGACAGTGTTAGCTAGTTCCCAGTTTAAAGGGACAGTGTTAGCTAGTTCCCAGTTTAAAGGGACAGTGTTAGCTAGTTCCCAGTTTAAAGGGACAGTGTTAGCTAGTTCCCAGTTTAAAGGGACAGTGTTAGCTAGTTCCCAGTTTAAAACGGGACAGTGTTTTGCTAGTTCCCAGTTTAAAGGGACAGTGTTAGCTAGTTCCCAGTTTAAAGGGACAGTGTTTGCTAGTTCCAGGTTTAAAGGGACAGTGTTTTGCTAGTTCCCAGTTTAAAGGGACAGTGTTTTGCTAGTTCCCAGTTTAAAGGGACAGGTTTGCTATCCAGTTTAAGGGACAGTGTTTGCTAGTTCCCAGTTTAAAGGGACAGTGTTTGCTAGTTCCCAGTTTAAAGGGACAGTGTTTGCTAGTTCCCAGTTTAAAGGGACAGTGTTAGCTAGTTCCCAGTTTAAAAGGGACAGTGTTAGCTAGTTCCCAGTTTAAAAGGGACAGTGTTAGCTAGTTCCCAGTTTAAAGGGACAGTGTTTGCTAGTTCCCAGTTTAAAGGGACAGTGTTTGCTAGTTCCCAGTTTAAAGGGACAGTGTTTGCTAGTTCCCAGTTTAAAGGGACAGTGTTTGCTAGTTCCCAGTTTAAAGGGACAGTGTTAGCTAGTTCCCAGTTTAAAAGGGACAGTGTTAGCTAGTTCCCAGTTTAAAGGGACAGTGTTGCTAGTTCCCAGTTTAAAAGGGACAGTGTTAGCTAGTTCCCAGTTTAAAGGGACAGTGTTTGCTAGTTCCCAGTTTAAAGGGACAGTGTTTGCTAGTTCCCAGTTTAAAGGGACAGTGTTTGCTAGTTCCCAGTTTAAAGAGACAGTGTTAGCTAGTTCCCAGTTTAAAGGGACAGTGTTTGCTAGTTCCCAGTTTAAAAGGGACAGTGTTAGCTAGTTCCCAGTTTAAAGGGACAGTGTTTGCTAGTTCCCAGTTTAAAGGGACAGTGTTTGCTAGTTCCCAGTTTAAAGGGACAGTGTTTGCTAGTTCCCAGTTTAAAGGGACAGTGTTAGCTAGTTCCCAGTTTAAAGGGGACAGTGTTTGCTAGTTCCCAGTTTAAAGGGACAGTGTTAGCTAGTTCCCAGTTTAAAAGGGACAGTGTTTGTTAGTTCCCAGTTTAAAGGGACAGTGTTTGCTAGTTCCCAGTTTAAAGGGACAGTGTTAGCTAGTTCCCAGTTTAAAGGGACAGTGTTTGCTAGTTCCCAGTTTAAAGGGACAGTGTTAGCTAGTTCCCAGTTTAAAGGGACAGTGTTTGCTAGTTCCCAGTTTAAAGGGACAGTGTTTGCTAGTTCCCAGTTTAAAGGGACAGTGTTAGCTAGTTCCCAGTTTAAAGGGACAGTGTTTGCTAGTTCCCAGTTAAAGGGACAGTGTTAGCTAGTTCCCAGTTTAAAGGGACAGTGTTTGCTAGTTCCCAGTTTAAAGGGACAGTGTTTGCTAGTTCCCAGTTTAAAGGGACAGTGTTTGCTAGTTCCCAGTTCTGTGGTGACACAGACCTGAGGCGTTAATCCAGTGCAATGCAAACAGACACGTTGCCATTAATTCAGATGATATCCTCTTTGATATCAGCCCTATATTTCCTGTTTTTAACTCATACTGTGTTTTCCTGCTGGTGTGTCACGCCTCTGTCATTATCCCGGTAACCGGATCACTCCCGTACCTTACAGAGCTGGAAGTGCTCAGACTGTAGGGTCTCCGGTACCGGGTCGTTTTGGGTCTGGTTGGCGGAAGGAGACGAAGAGGAGGAAGAAGAAGCCGCTGTTAGGCCGTCCAACACCTTCCTAATATTAAACTTCTTCATATTCCTCCGCGGCGGTTGAAAAGCGGATCACTACCGTAAACCGGATAGAGAGGCGCAGTATCCGTTAGCTCGTTAGCATTAAAACCACGTTAATCTCTCTGTAACATCGCGTTAGTATCCTCGGCGGCCTCTCCGGTGTCACACACGGTCATTTACAGCCAGTCCACTCCAGTGTCAGGGGTAAAACGCCATCTGTGGTGCCCGGTTGAGTCGTTATTCGGTCGGGATGAACCGTTTCCGTGGAAGCTGCTTCCCGGTCAACGGGCAGAATTGAGTCTGCGCAGTGAAGGACCCGGATGTAGACGTGGTGTTACGGTGCCTTCTGTCACCCGGATTATTCTCTGACCTCCGCTCGTGTTTACATACATTACATATCAGAAAACAACATGTTATTATATATTATTATTAGTGGTTGTAGTAGTAGAATAAGACAGGCTATATGTGTATATATGTTCATTTAAATGTATTTCTTATTTTATAGTTATTTTATCATTTTTAATTGTTATCTTTGATTGTATCTTTAATTGTATGAATCTGTGTGAATCTGTGTTGTTTCTCATCCTTACCCTGTTCTAATGTTTAAACTACTGCATTTCCCCACAGGGATTAATTAAGGTCTATCTTATCTTATCTTGTATATATTTGTTACTGTACATTTGTATTTCAACTTGTATATTTTCTACTTTTTTTAATGCTATTTCTATTTTGAGACGTTTACATTTTGAATTGTTTGTTTCTAGTCTTTTAATTTCTCAACGCAAACATTTCCCAAATTGGGATCCATAAAGTACTTCTTATCTAATCATATCTTATCGTATACAAAACTAAAAAGTCTCAGTGCATGTTAAGAAAATAATACTAATTTAATTTAATAAAAGCAGCAGAAATCACAAAACATTCATCATATTTAGATATTTTAATGACCTTAAAACCCTCATTTTGTTCTCTATTCCAGATTAAATGACTGTGAGAAACACAGGTGAGTGTGTGTCGCTCCCTGCTGGCTGCACACACTCACCTGTGTTTCTCACAGGTGAGTGTGTGTCGCCCCCTGCTGGCTGCACACACTCACCTGTGTTTCTCACAGGTGAGTGTGTGTCGCCCCCTGCTGGCTGCACACAGCAGCAGTGATACAAAACACACCATATTTTATTCAATTCTTTTTCGAGGATTACCATATTGTTTATTATTTATTTATTCCACACATGGCAGTTATTTTAAACAAAACATGTTCACTTATTCTGGTTGTTTTGTTGATAGCGCATGGTGGAAAGGAGCAGGGAGAAGAACTTCTTATTGTATCTGCCTCTTCTTTAAAACAACAACAACAACAAATGATTAAATGACCATAAACAAGTCAAATAAAAGCAATATTCTTTCAGCTGCTTACAAAAACTGAAACATAAAACCAGAACACAATCACAACTTCATACTGGCTAATTACGCTTTCTTTATACATTTTCTCAAACATAGAGACGTTCTCACAGCCCTTTAAATCACTCGGCATATTCAATGTGAATACTGCTATTTTTTACAATATTTTAAATATGTTTTAATGTTATTATCGTTTTCTTCAGCTAGTTTTCTATCTGTGTTTTTAATCTTTGTTTTACTTTAATGTGTGCTCCACGACACCAAGTCAAATCCCTCGTACGCGTCAACCTGCCTGGCGATAAACCTGGTTCTGGTTCTGATTCAGACCTGCAACCCTCGCTCTCGCAGGAGGCGCAGAGCCTCGACAGATGTGGACAAAAACCCAGCCATCATCTCCATGTCCTGGACGAACTAAAGACCATGAAGTAAGATTTGAATGTGTGTATTTAACTTGAATCCAGTGCCATCATCTGCAGGCGGCTCCGCAGTGTGCGGGGAATATTAAATACTTTTAAAAAATCTATGTTTTTTAGACTAAACTGCAAAGAATAAACCCTGACTCGTCAGTTTTTGTCTGCTGGTTCCAGATTTCGTGGATACGGAGTCAGGATCCTCTCTGCTGTGAAGAAGCTGCACGATAACACCTGAGATAATTGAAGATATAGTCGCCTCTGATTTTAAACGGATGAATCACCCAAGCTATTAAGGCACTTAGATATCTTACTTATTTTGTGCAATAAAGATAATGTCCCTTAATATATGTTTACTTTCTATTTTAACGTTTTAACTTCCTACTTTAGACAGATGCGACCTCCTGAATGCAGAAACTGAATGTTTTGTTGAAGTGACGAGAAGTTTAAAGAAGCTTTTCAGCAGGAAGGAAATCCTGAACTAAATGTGAATCTTAAAATGAGAGTTATGAGCGGGTGGAAGTCACGACTTATGAAGAAATACATTAAAAACAGTGGTTGCTGCTGAGTGTGATTATGTGTTGTAATAATGACTAATAATACAATTGAATAAACGGAGTAAGTAAATCAAATATGAGCTTCAGTCATTTGTTCATCTTTTTCAGGAGTATATTAGTATTTACTGTGTGACGTGTCTTCGTGCTTTAATGATCAAAAAGCTCTTTATTTTGATCATACGTTTCGCGTCTGCTCTGATTGGTTAACTGTAAATAAAGTAATAATAAGAATAAAGCTATTTTAAATTGAATGTATGTTTGTATTTGTTATGTCTCGATGCCAACCGCCTTTTATATGTAAATAATATCCTACTTTTAAATGTACGTTATTATCTTATTTTATCTTAAAGGTGGATAAAGATGTCATTTATTTCAGAAACACTTTCTGAGTGGCCCATGCCCCCCAGAGTGTTTACTGCGTAGGGCCCTCACCTTGTTTATTAACCTAGGATCTATTCTTGAGGCAAACCTCTCCTGTGACAAAATGGCATCCAATGTAATAAAAAAAGTCAATCAAAGAACTAGATTCCTATACCGGATCTCCTCTCTGGTAAACAAGAACACCCTGAAGACTCTGGCAGGAGCACTCATTCAAGGGTACTATGACTATGCTTGCACGTCATGGTACCATAGCACCTCCAAGGCGCTACAAATAAAACTTCAAACATCGCAAAATAAACTGGTCAGACTACTGCTTGACCCCATCTAGAACCCACCTCACCTCTGCCCACTTTGACAACCTAGGATGGCTTAGAGTAGACGACAGAGTACAGCCAATGGGCCTGGTCTACAAGATCCACTACACCTCTATGGTACCCATGTACATGTCAAAACTCTTCCCAAAGGTCAAGGAATACCATGATCATAACACCAGAGGGAGCTCCACTAATCATGTGAAACCCAGATTTGGCACAAAAAAGGGGGAATACACGTTTCGCAATGATGCCACATCAAGGTAGAACGCTCTTCCCACAACTGTAAAGGAAAGTAAAACTATACTTACCTTCAAAACCTCTCTTAAAGAGCACCTTCGGGGGAGAGCATTGCAAAACTAGCCCCGGTAATGGTACAAATCTCAACCTGTCGTTCAATGGACAGCTTCCCCCCCCCCCCCATCTATGTATATACTCGCATTTTAGACTCTGTTACTAACTGTATATCTGTAGACTTGGTATGTCTTAAATGTCCGGTTAGGATGTATTAGAACGAAATCTAAAATGAAAATTGTAAATAAGCAATCTGTATGTAAAAAAACACCTGTATGTAAATTGTAAATAAGCCATCTGGATGTCAAATATGTCTTAAATGATATGATGAATTGGAAATGGGGGACCCAGAGTGGAGTGCACCAGCTGGGCGTAAAAAAAGTAGGGCTTAACTCTAACTTCGGGCTTAGCTACGTCCGACGTAGTGATTCGAATTTACACCGAGTGCACCAAGCCTGACTAGTCTCGGGCGTAGCTGCGCCTGGTCTTAAGATGCGCGTCCACGTGAATACACGCAAAACAGTAATTGTTGCCAAGCAACGCCATTTTACCATTTTACAGACTCAGAGGACCGCAGAGAAGAGGGAATTCCCTCACCCACAGCGTCATCGATGACTCAAGGGGAATCCCAAATGGCCACACCCCGAAAGAGAAAGAGGGATCTGTCAGAGCTACAGCGGGAACTGACGGAGAAAGAAATCGTTCTTGTGGAGGTGGAGACCGTCAAATTGAGAGCGGAACACGAACAAATTGAGCTGGAGAAGGAGAAATTGAGACTCTTCTTAATGCCCTTTCATTGTTAAACATGTAAACAAGACGCCCTGCCATCGTTAATATCCTTCTTGCCTGTTTTACGTTACTATGGATACTAGTCTGTCTTTCCGATTTACGCCTGCTCCGTACTAGGCGTACAAGTTACACACGGGCGCAACGCATACAGGGCTTAAGTCTAAGTGGTGCACTAGTCATAACTTTAGTTTGGTCTTAACCTTCGGTTCTACGTCGGACGTAGAGTTACGCCCAGTTTACGCCCAGCTGGTGCACTCCACTCCTGATGTAAACAAGACGAAAGTCTTTCTCTGGTCTGCATCCCCTTAACAATTGTATGTTTTGAGCTGTACTGTACTGTACCCAATATACAAGCTGTTAATACACTTTTCAATCAATCAATCAAACAACCTCCCATGGCTCTAACAGCTGTGGAGCATTCGTGCCAACTAATAATTCCACTTTAGCACCGATACTGGGAAGTGTGACTTTATTCAGGTAGCCCACTGCGTTAAGTCATTCTGGTTGGGAATGCTACTGGAGGTGACTGGCATTTCCTTCTGGGTGAAAACGTCAGGAAGAGGTAAGAAGTTGTCGCTGTCCAGAAACTTCAAGTAAAGTAAAGAGACCAGCCAATCTGCAAAGTAAACTAATGTCAAACTAAAACAACTTTCTCATAAAAGGAAGTGACTAAAGATACACTGCAGCACATCTCCTAACAAGAAACAAAACACAAGTGAAGCTAGCAGGCCTCACACAGAGACTCTACACCACCTGCATGTCACACATGCTGCCAGAGGAGAAGGAAGAGAGCGACTGCAGCCTTCCTCAGGTCCTTTATACGTTTCCTAAAACATCACAGGACTGTATCTGCTTCTCCAGTTGCATCGCTTTAACGCATGTGGATTTACTGCAGATTTCTCAACTAGTTCCCTTCATGAGTTTCTGTTTTCAGTTTCAAACCAGAGCTATAAATCTTTGACCTTTGATTTGAAACTTTTACTGGAATCAACAATTTCAAGGTCAGTTTCTTCTCAGAATAACAAGTGAATTCATGAATACTCTAAAACTAATTATTTATTTTGTAATCTCATGAAAACAGCTGCTGTTATTGCTTTAACCTCCCTATTTGTTATTCATGATAAAGCAGAAAACTAATCTAACAACATATTCTTGAATTATTTTGTGCCAAACGTACAAACTTCAGCATAAAAACCAGTGTTTGAAATAAAAAATCATCCTCTTTTGTCGCCTAAAACTTTCAATATAAAGAAAAACGCATAGTATTTTCTAATAAAAGCACATGTATAAAATATGGAAGCCCTAAACGGCCATGGTTCAAACTTTGTATCCTTAGTTATTGTTACGGCCGCCGCTTTCTCTCTGCCCGTTACGGTACGTCCACACAGCAGCTTTGAACAAATCTTCCAACCCTGCTGCCCATTGACTTTGAATGGGGTGACGTCACTTTGCCTCGCTTTTCGCCGAACTGCATTGTGGGAAGCAAAGCGAAAATGTCCAGGATTTTCAGGATTCAAAAGTTGAGCAATGTTCAACTTTGAAGCTGAGGTGGAAGCGTCAGCCAATCAAATCCTGTTTATGCAAATCTGACAGTACGAGCGCTAGCCAATCAAACCGCGTGTAAGCTGGGAGTGACATAGCGCAGTTGATTTCTATATTCCTAACAAAATGGAGGAGAAATTAGTTATTGCTGTAGCAAATCACCCGGTTCTTTATGACCAGTCCCTATTTACTTACCGGGATACAAACCGGAGGAAGCAGGCATGGAGGGAGGTGGCAGAGACAGTGAACTGGTAGGTTTTCGCCTGTTTGGGGATTTTATATCCAGTTTACTTCGTTTTAACATTGCTATTGCTTTGTATGTCGGGGGCGGGAGATTCATGTGATTGGTTGTTGCTCGCAAAAAATCCCCAAGCTTTCAGACACGCCCACCTTCAAGATTTTCAAGATTTTTTTATGCCTGCTGTGCGGACGGGCCGTAACGGCCCGTCCACACAGCAGGCATAAAAAAAATCTTGAAGCTGGGCGTGTCTGAAGCTTGGCGATTTTTTGCGAGCAACGCGAGCAACAACCAATCACATGAATCTCCCGCCCCCGACATACAAAGCAATAGCAATGTTAAAACGAAGTAAACTGGATATAAAATCCCCAAACAGGCGAAAACCTACCAGTTTCCCCCACTGTCTCTGCCACCTCCCTCCATGCCTGCTTCCTCCGGTTTGTATCCCGGTAAATAGTTCTGGTCGGAAAGAACCGGGTGATTTGCTACCGTAATTTCTCGTTTGGAATATGAGGAAATGAACTGCGGTCTGGCTCTCCCAGCTTGCACACGGTTTGATTGGCTAGCGCTTGTACTGGCGGGATTTGCATAAACGGGATTTGATTTGCTGATGCCAGCTGCGAAAGCATCGGGAGCATCAAAAGTTGAACATTGCTCAACTTTTGATGCTCACGATGCTTGCAAAGCCATGCTCCGCTCCCCACAATGCAGTTCGGCGAAGATTCAAAATCTTCTACGTCACCCCATTGAAGTGAATGGGCGAAGCGTTGAAAGCATTTTTCGATGCCTGTAGTGTAGACAGGCCGTAACAGTGTTTGCAGCTGTGTGTTATATGTATATGAGCTGTGCCGTTGCCCAGACGCCATTGGATGCCAGCTTCCTTTTCCTCTCCCGGCAGGCGTGACCGAAGATCTGGATTGGAGCATGCCGGGCCCGACTCTCCAATCCCCGCACGCGCCTTCTGGGGACAGCTACAACAATGTGTGGCCTCAGTTAGTCGGGAGAGGTCTGAATCTGTGGCAGACGTCTCTCGGTACATTCGGCTAGTTTGTGTTAATGGTGGTTAACTAGGTTGTGTGTATATTTGTGCTTGTTCTTATAACTCTGATTATCTTGTAATACAAACGTTAACTGTGGTTAGCTTGTACCCAGGTTGTGTTTTGGTGACTGCCTATTTTTGTTAGCCTTATTCTTTCTATCCCACTTTAGAAGTGAGGTTTTCTTTAGGCTATTTTGTTTGTCTAAAACTTGCAAACTCTTATTTAAAGAGTCTCACTAAGTTCCTTTATTTACTTATTTAAACCGGTGCCTTTGTGGCCTTTTTGTTTTGATTGTGCGCATTCATCAAAACAACTTCCTATTTACCAATTTCAACTGGTTATATGTTACCTTCCACTTTCCACGAGCCGGGACGTAACAGTTATTCTGTAATTGTATTTGTTTCAGAAGTTATTTTTCATTAACTTCAGAAAACAAATGTTGTTTTTCTCAGATACATAAATAAAGACCTATAAAGTTGAATTAAACATTGGTCTATTTTCATTTGAAATTAATAGCTTATTCTTGATTATTGCAAGAATGTTTTATTTTCTCGATGTCAAAAAAATTGTCATCTTTCCAAAACAACTTGTATTCTTTGAAGCTGATGAGATGAATACTTGGGACAGGAAAAGGAGAGTCCGCTGGTTTATAACGTCAAAAACAGGAGACAAAAACATACAAAACATTGAATTTACTCGAAGCAACAAGAGTCATTTTAAATCCTGTATATATTTGTTTAAAATGGCAGACGTTAATTGATCCTGTGTTTACGACAGATAGCTTATTCAGAATAGCACTAAAGTAAACAGAAGCACTTATCACATTATGCAGGTTTGAGGCTCTTAATACACAATTAAAGCATATTTCTAATACTGTAATGCATATAGATATCATCTGAATATCAAAATATGATACACAATTCATACATTCACAAAACATGTCATTTATCTTAAATCTATACAGTTATGAAATGTCTATTTATAAAAAAGGTACAAATTTGACATCAAAATGAGACAAATGTAGAAAATAAAAACAGATCTTAATGAAAATGTGGCACTTTGTCCTCTGCTACATCAGTGACAGTCAGTCCTGTATCCGTCACAAAATCACACTTTTCTCCAACAAGAAACATGTCTATTCTGCTTTCTCAGCTTTAAGCGAAAAACGTGACATTTAGGAAAAAGAACGTCCCGCAAAAAGTTTGAAAAGAGGATTGATACCACTCTTATGTATAATATCAACCTACCACCAGTCGTTAGCGTAGCTTAGCATAAAGACTGGTCTATTACTTTACAACTAATCTGCAAGTTAACCAGAGACTCAGTTAACCTGTCAGTGAGCTGGTTCGCTAACTAAAGTTAGCAATTGAGCTATGGAATGTTATCTACAGTATCTATCTGTAAATCACACTTTTCTCCAACAAGAAACATGTCTATTCTGCTTTCTCAGCTTAAGGCGAAAAACGTGACATTTAGTAAAAAGAACGTCCAGCAAAAAGTTTGAAAAGAGGATTGATACCAGGCTAAATATGAAGCTATCACCATCCATTAGCATAGCTTAGCATAAAGACTGGTCTATTACTTTACAACTAATCTGCATCCTCAATCAATTGAATTCAACGTATGAAGCCCCGCCCCAAGAAGCGTAAAGTCCACAGTTTGACATTTATAAAAACAAGTTAACCTAGAAACCACATTTAATTAGCCTATCAGTGCGCTGGTTAGCCGCCAAACGTTAGCTAATTTACTAGCTAAGTTATACATCCATCTATCTGTAAATCAAGCTAGCTAATGTTCACTATCTCTGTACAGAGCTAGCTTACATTAGCTACCCATCTAAAATATAGCTATCTCAGCTTTAGGCGAAAAACGTGACATTTAGGGAAAAGAACGTCTTGCAAAACGTTTGAAAAAGAGGAGTGATACCACTCATGTACAATATCAACCTACCACCAGTCGTTAGCATAGCTTAGCATAAAGACTGGTAAAGGAGGAAGCCTCACAAGTCTGTCTCATACTTCACAACTAATCTGCAAGTTCACCAGAGACTCAGTTAACCTGTCAGTAAGCTGGTTAGCTAGTTAGCAATTTAGCTATGGAATGTTATATCTATCTGTAAATCAAGCGAGCTAACGTCCGCTTATCTCTACCTTGTTCGCTAGCTCACGTTAGCTATCTAGTCATGATGTAAATATGAGTTATTATTTAACACCCTATGGTTAGACTTGCAGTGTGGACCTGTGTCTACGTTCAAGAGTAAAATAACTTAAATAATGACAAAAATACCCATCGTTTTGTGTCTCTTGTGTAGTTAGCTGTTGTAGACGTTCCCTTTCAGCCTCACACGGGGCACCAACTTTAGCGCATCCTGTGTTTGTCTCACCTCCAAAAACTAAGATTTTAAACATCAAGAATCTGAATCTATCACTCTAACAAACTTTCAGGAACCAAATAAGTATTTTCCCAAATGTCAAATTATTCCTTTAAGCCTTTTTCATCCTTATAAAGTACAAAACACACGATATGAAACACAAAACGTTTTCTAAAAACATTGTTTCTTTGCATCACATACAAACTATATTCAGCTTTAAATAACGGGGTTGAAACTCAGCATACTTCTTGTTATGTCGCCTATATTTTCTAAAATACATCTATATGTTAATAAATGTAAATAAACAAACTTAGTTGTTGATCTCATAAAGCACAACATCTATTAATACAGAGGCCTCGAAGCGCCATGGTTACAACATTTTATTATCTCGGTTTTTTCCGTAGTTATTTGTCGATACCTCAAAAATATCAGATGTAATGACCCGGTGGATTCAAACCAATACAACACAATATACCAGATGCACAAAAGAGGTACGAGGTCAAATAGAGAAGATCATTTAAAGCAGATTTGACTGGACCCAAAGATCTGTTTATATCCAGAAGAAGATAAATATACCTCAGCTTGCTCTACGCCAAAACCCGTATTGCATTGTTTTGGTAAAAGGCTCAAAAAGCTGAATTTGTCTTATTAGGGTTATGTCTTATATATGGTCTACACAATTATTTCAAATATGTACCTTGTATTATTACAGACGAAGCATGTTTGTTTTTGTTTTGTTCCTTAAAAGAAATCCTAAATAAATAAAAATCATTGGGAAAAAAATATCAAATTTCGTTTTTCATAGACGACGAAATTAAAATGGTCAGGTCAAGAAAACAACAATGACATTTAGAGATAATGACAAATAATTAATATAAATGTTTGAAGCATGTCGTCCGTAACGTTATCCTAAAATCTTATTTGAGCATATAAATATTTAATTGGCAATTTCCTCCACTATTGAAGACAACATTTAAACGTTTTAAAATACAGCGCATTGTTCACTCTTAACAGCTATCATTCAACGAGTGAAACATGACTTTCCTTATATCCTTATATCTCATCATATACAGGTCATAAACTTAAGTATATCAAGTAGGAGAGGATGGGGACGGTCGGCACAGTTTTTATTTAAAAATCTGGGCGTTAAGTGTAAAGCTTTGTGGTGTTTAAATGGTTACCTCCCTAGCTAACTTGCCCCTTTTCATTCTGCTCTCATCTGATTGGCTGGACGATGAAAGGGCAGCAGTAGCCTAAACAAGGTCAAAGTGGGAATAATGTAACTTAAGCAGTCAGGGCCGTCCCTGGCCAACATGAGGGGGGGGTGTTATTGGAGCCTCCTAGCGGCAAAACCGTGCGGCACCACACATAAGCGCATAGGTGCGCCGCATTTTCGGCTCAGTTGAGACCCCCTCCGCAAGGTGAGGGAATGAGTCCTTACCCCAAGTGAAGGAGTTCAAGTATCTCGGGGTCTTGTTCTCGAGTGAGGGAACAATGGAGCGTGAGATGGGCCGGAGAATCGGAGCAGCGGGAGCGGTACTGCAGTCGCTTTACCGCACCGTTGTGACGAAAAGGGAGCTGAGCCAGAAGGCAAAGCTCTCTGTCTACCGGGCCATTTCCATTCCTACCCTCACCTATGGTCATGAAGGATGGGTCATGACCCAAAGAACGAGATCCAAGGATACAAGCGGCCGAGATGGGTTTTCTCCGCAGGGTGGCTAGCGTCTCCCTTAGGGATAAGGTGAGAAGTTCGGTCATCAGGGAGGGACTCGGAGTTGAGCCGCTCCTCCTTCGTTTGGTAGGTTTGGGGCTCTCTGCTGGAACTGCTACCCCCGAGACCCGACCACGGATAAGCGGGAGAGGATGGATGGATGGATGATGGGTGCTGTACAGCCGACGCTAACCAGCATCTGAAGATCAGCGCTCTAACCCACTGAGCCACGGCTATGAAAAGGTGGAGATTTCTTTAGTAAAATTTGGATGAATTGTGGTTAATATTTCTGGACTAATGAACGTTTTTATATAGCTATTATCGTATTGACCCATTATAAGACGACCCCGATTATAAGACGACCCCGAATATTAGACGGCCCCGATTATAAGACGACCCCGATTATAAGACGACCCGTCTTTTTCAAGACTCATTTTTGGAAGATACCTTGGAAAGCTTTTCTCTGACTGGTTTACATTTCATATTTCTTTGCTGCTCGACGGTTGTTCGATGACTTCGTTGATCACATTATCTTAAAATTGGCATCGTATCTTCTCCTCTCTTGTTTATTAACTCGCCTACTTTCTCTCCTGTTGCTGTTACTTTAAGACTCGTTTGGCGCCATCTGGTGTTGAGACTGTTTAATAACATCGAAAAGTCTAGACCCCGAATATAAAATGACTCATTTTTGTCAGATTTTGTTCTAGAAAAAAAAGAAACCCGTCTTATAATCGGGTCAATGCGGTACTTTTGCTTCTCAGCATTCACACCAATTTCGTTTGGGCCCATAATGCTGGAATGATCCTGTAATCTGACCCCTTGACCCCAATATTGCACATTTCAGCTACAACCCTTTTCAAACTCCGATCTCTCTACAAATCGGGACATGATCCTATAAAAAGGTGAGTATTTTTATAGTAACATTTGGATGAAATATGGTTCATATTTTTAGAATTATGACGTTTTTTATATATATATAACTATTGTTTTTGCTTCTCAGCATTCACACCAATTTCGTTTGGGCACATATTGCTGGAATGATCCTGTAAGCTGAACCCTTGAACCCAATTCCGCACATTTGCAGCATGTCAACCCTCCCCGATCTCCCCTACATGATTCTCGCTAAAATGTGCCAATTTTGGATGAATAAAGCACTTCTTATCTTATCTCCTATTTCTCCCTCACAGAGTGGAGGCACTCTGCTTGAAGTCTTTGAGGATGACGGAAGCGTACGTCATGTTGGTCGGGCTGCACAGAATGGACTCTGAATTTGGGAAGGGGTTCACGGGAGGAGGAGCGTTGTGATCTCTGAACGGAGACGGAGGCATGAGGGCCTCCTCGGAGAGTTTCCCGTCCACCGAGTCCCCGTCGCTGTCGTGGATCCGGGCGTTGTTGTATATGTAGCCGTGAAGGAGCCCAAACTGAGCCTCATCTTCCTCCTCTGAAGGGGAGTCAGGCTCCTGGTGGAGGTGGGGCTCCTGGTGGAGGTGGGTGTCTGGGTGGAAGTGGGGCTCCTGGTGGAGGTGGGGCTCCTGGTGGAGGTGGGTGTCTGGGTGGAAGTGGGGCTCCTGGTGGAGGTGGGGCTCCTGGTGGAGGTGGGTGTCTGGGTGGAAGTGGGGCTCCTGGTGGAGGTGGGGCTCCTGGTGGAGGTGGGGCTCCTGGTGGAGGTGGGTGTCTGGGTGGAAGTGGGGCTCCTGGTGGAGGAAGGGCTCCTGGTGGAAGTGGGTGTCCTGTTGGAGGTGGGTAGCCTGGTGGAGGAAGGGCTCCTGGTGGTGGTGGGGCGCCTGGTGGAGGTGGGGCTCATGGTGGAAGTGGGTCTCCTGGTGGAGGTGGGGCTCCTGGTGGAGGTGGGGCTCCTGGTGACGGAGGGGCTCCTGGTGGAGGTGGGTTTCCTGGTGGAGAAAGGGCTCCTGGTTGAGGAAGGGCTCCTGGTCGAGGAAGGGCTCCTGGTTGAGGAAGGGCTCCTGGTGGGTGTCTTGGTGGAGGTGGGTGTCTTGGTGGAGGAGGGGCTCCTGGGGGTGGTGGCTCTCAAGGTGGAGGTGGGGCTTATGGTTGAGAAGGGGCTCCTGGCGGAGGAAGGTCTCCTGGTGGAGGAAGGGCTCCTGGTTGAGGAAGGGCTCCTGGTGGGTGTCTTGGTGGAGGTGGGTGTCTTGGTGGAGGAGGGGCTCCTGGGGGTGGTGGCTCTCAAGGTGGAGGTGGGGCTTATGGTGGAGAAGGGGCTCCTGATGGAGGAAGGGCTCCTGGTGAGGGTGGGTCTCCTGGTGGAGGAGGGTCTCGTGGAGGAGGAGGGTCTCTTGGTTGAGGTGGGTCTCTTGGTGGAGGAGGGTCTCGTGAAGGAGGAGGGTCTCCTGGTTGAGGTGGGTCTCCTCGTGGAGGAGGTGGGGCTCCAGCTGAAGTAGGGGCTCCTGGTAGAGGAGGGGCTCCTGGTGCTGGTACACTAACACACCACCACTAACCGCCTCAGGAATGCTAATCATGTCATTTAACTTGGGTATGTTGAATTCGTCCACCTGCGGACGCTCCACGAAGACGCAGTTTTTTGTGTTTTTTGCGCGAGGTCCGTACGGTTCCTCCCCCCTCGGGATCTGACCCTGGTGCATCATGGGAGGGGTGACGGGGGGGTTGTACCGCACGGCTTCGCCCTCGTCCTCCTCCTCGGCCACGTTGTACAGAGTCTTAGTGCTGAGGAAGGAGTTGGTTAAGGGTTTGATGACGGCTGTCTGATTGGCCTCCTGCCGCCTCACGTGCACTGACAGTCTGTGCCACGTGTGATCTCCTTTGGGAGGGAGCCTGGCACCTGGTTCAGACCATGACACAGACTTTCCATTAGAACTATATGAACAGAATAAAGATGGACACAAATTACTGCAAGGGAACCCACAAAGGTGGAGACAAGACAGCATTTATGGTTTGTGTTGTAAAATATTGAGAATACAAAAGATGTTGTTTATATATTTCAGGGTTTCTGCAGGGTCCTGGAAATGTTTTTAAGAAAGCTAAAGCTACAAAATCCTTCAGTATCCACACTTTACTCCTTATTATCAATACGTATTCATATATGTGTGCAAGTATATAAGCACATGTATTAAGGTGTGTGTGATAATATGAAGGTGTGTGTGATCTTATTAAGGTGTGTGTGATAAGGTGTGTGTGATAAGGTGTGTGTGATAAGGTGTGTGTGTGAAGGTGTGTGGACCCTGCAGGAGCCTCTCGTCTGCAGATTAGATCATCTGCTCCCTCGGCTCAGAGATGCTGGTTTTAATTTAACTCCTCAGGTTGAACGTCTGAGGACTGAGCGCCGCGCAGCTCAGGTGTTTCTCTAACATTAAATACAGAGAACCAGCAGCTCAGAGCCTCTGGAGCATGCTCACTCATAATTACTGCACCCACCTGCCCTTCTTCTTCCTCCGGAACATGTTCAGAAAGCTGCTGCTGCGGCACGCCATCTTCCCGTCGCCCACGTGCATCCTCACAGCATCCGAGGTGGTGAAGGCGCTGCGCACGTTTCTCTCCGGCTTGGCCAGGATGATGTACATCTTGGGCGTGAACATGCATCCCAGAGCCACCGTCACACTGAGGCTCACGGAGAACGACGTGGTGATGATCTTGTAGTTGCTCCCGAAGTAAATGGGAACGAAGGCCAGCCAGATGATGCAGGTGGTGTACATGGTGAAGGCGATGTACTTGGCCTCGTTGAAGTTAGCCGGCACGTTTCGGGTTTTAAAAGCGTAATAAGTGCAGCTGAGGATGAGCAGCCCGTTGTATCCGAGCGGCGCCACGACCCCCATGCTGCTGGTGTTGCAGATGAGGAACACTTCACGGATGCTAGGGTAGGACTTAACGGGTTCTGGCGGCTCCATGATGATCAGAGCGACCTCCAGAGTCAACTGAACGCTCACCAGGATGGAGGCGATGACCACCTGCGCCCACGCACTCATGAAGCGAGGTTTCCGGGTGCAGATCTTCTTCTTGCTGCCGGCCAGAATGCGTGCGATGCGGTTTGTCTTTGTGACGAGAGCAGCGTAGCACATGGCGGCAGAGAGACCGACGAGGAGGCGCTGGAGGTAGCAGGAGAAGATCGTGGGTCGGGCGATGAGTGTGAACGGACACAAGAAGCCCAGGAAGATCCCGGCCAGGATGATGTAGCACAGCTCGCGGCTGGAGGACTTCACAACCGGCGTGTCGCGGTACAACACGAAGATAAACGCCACGAAGGAGGTGACCAGGATGCCGAGGCAGGAGAACACCACCTGCAGAGGGGAGGGGGACATCACGATGCCATGAGACATATGAAATAAACTACATATATAAAAGGGTGAAAATATATAAAATAGTGCATTCATAACTATAACAAATGTTTGCAAGAAAATAAAAATATTGCATGAAAAGATGAAACCCACCTGGATGATGGATTCGGGGTTGCTCCACTCCAGGTACCGCAGGGCGATCGGCTCACAGCCTGTAGATCAAAGCACGGAGGTGAGGCTTCTGAAAATCATTCGCTCGTTTTCATTTGAGATGAACAAAAGGAAAAGTGTTGCAGGCTGACGTAAAAATACAAAGACAAGATTATAAAAACCATCAAACATGTTTAAAGCACTCTTTAAAGCACTCTTTAAAGCACTCTTACATTTGAGCGTGGAGGTTAGAATGAGACTTCTTTCAAACAGAAAGGCTCACAGCCTGTAGATCAAAGCACGGAGGTGAGGCTTTAAGGAGCAAACGGCTCACAGCGCGGGGACAGACATGAAACACCAAGCAGCTGAATTCAAGACACAATACGTTTTCACCATGTGCTCAAGAAACACTGAAGTCCCTCCTCCAACAGAGCAACGTGGATATAGAGTACATACTACTAATACTACTAATACTACTAATACTACTACTACTAATACTACTAATACTACTACTACTACTACTACTACTACTACTACTACTACTAATACTACTACTACTAATACTAATAATACTACTACTACTACTACTACTACTACTACTAATACTACTACTACTACTAATAATACTACTAATACTACTAATACTACTACTACTACTACTACTAATACTAACTACTACTACTACTACTAATACTACTAAACTAACTAACTTACTACTACTACTACTACTACTAATACTACTACTACTACTACTACTAATACTACTAATACTACTAATACTACTAATAATAATACTACTAATACTACTACTACTAATACTACTAATACTACTAATACAACTAATACTACTAATACAACTAATACAACTAATACTACTAATACAACTAATACTACTAATACTAGTAATACTACTAATACTACTAATACTACTAATACTACTAATACAACTAATACAACTAAAACAACTAATACTACTACTACTACTAATACTACTAATACTACTAATACAACTAATACAACTAATACAAATCTAATACTAACTAAATTAACAAACTAATAACTACTAAATACAACTAAAACAACTAATACAACTAATACAACCAATACTACCAATACAACTAATACAACTACAACTAATACAACTAATACTACTAATACAACTAAAACAACTAATACAACTAATACAACTAATACAACTAATACAACTAATACTACTAATACAACTAATACAACTAATACAACTAATACAACTAATACAACTAATACAACTAATACAACTAATACAACTAAAACAACTAATACAACTAAAACAACTAATACAACTAATACAACTAATACAACTAAAACAACTAAAACAACTAAAACAACTAATACAACTAATACTACTAATACTACTAATACTACTAATACTATTAATACAACTAATACAACTAAAACAACTAATACTACTAATACTACTAATACTACTAATACTACTAATACAACTAATACAACTAATACAACTAATACTACTAATACTACTAATACTACTAATACAACTAATACTACTAATACAACTAATACAACTAAAACAACTAATACTACTAATACAACTAATACAACTAATACTACTAATACAACTAA